>NW_026585689.1:20658431-20720336 GCF_907164565.1 Psammomys obesus
TGTGTGTGTGTGTGTGTGTGTGTGTGTGTGTGTGTGTGTGTGTGTGTTCTTTTACTTTGTTTATATGGTGGATTACATTGTTGGATTTTTGTATGTTGAACCACTTCTACATGCCTGGGATAAAGATGATGCAGCCAGCCCTAATGAAACCAGATAGGCTAGGGTCATATAAAAAGGGAGGAGGTCCTCCTCTATCAGTGGACTAGGGAAGGGACATGGGGGAGGGAAGAAGAAGAATGGTTGGGGAGTTCCTCCTCACCTTTCATATGACACTAGGTTATCAGGCCTCATCCTAACTGGCTGCATTGTCCTCCTCTGTGGCTTGGCAAGACTGCTCCTGCATTCAGGAGAGGTTTTATTTTATTTTCAGGAGAGAAGGGCTTTTCCTTCTCTTTTTTCCTACACATTCTTTGTATTCATAGGAATAGGATGGCTCCCAGTTTAGTTTTTTTTTTTTTTTTTTTTTTTTTTTTTTTTTTTTTTAATGGGATTCCTGAGTCTAAACAAGTGGGTCTATGTTTCTTGTATCTTCTCTTGGGCTTATTTCCTTCTGTTTATTTGTACTGTGTATTTCCAATGTATCAGTTTTTGTTTTATCTTATATGTATTTATTTTAAATAAAAAAATACAATTAAAGGTAAAAAGAAATAAATTCCATTACCAATAAGGTGAGCCGTTAGCTGGGATATGGGACTTATTTCTTGAGGTATAAATTCATGAATTCTTTCAGTAAAAGTCTTTTTGTCTCCTCATTCCTCATTTGGAGGTCCAGTGATCTTGTTTTTCCTGGACACTAGTGTGTGAGGCAAAATTACTGTAGCTCAGTAAGTGAAAAGCAGCTCTAAAACCTGAGAGACATGCCTGAAGCCTTCCCCGGATTTCTCTGAAAGCAGCAAAATTTATAAACTGCCTTTATGCAAGCAAATCAGAATAGGTGAAAGGCAATCAGCTTCTCTTATAAATGTTATATTTTGTCTCAGTTAAGGGGACAGAGTGATGGTCAAAACATTCCAATGGAATATTCAGAAAGATGGCAATTGAAATGATTATTTTAAAACATTAAAAATAGACATTGTGTCATGTTTTCTGACTTTTTAATTTTTATTTACTTTAAATAATAGCATATGGGATACTTAGGCCCTTCTCGTCACATTCCAGCCTTTGTGTTTAACATTTTATCTTGACCTGAACATACTGTACATATATCAACAGTTCAAGGATTGAGATTATGTTCCTTTACTTTCTTCCTTTTTTTTTTCTTTCTTTTTTTTTTTTGTCCTTTTTTTGGTTTCTAAATTTTAATTGGGCTGGCTGAATAACTCTCTTGCTTAGAGTAAATACTGAATGGAACCAATTTTGGAGCCCAGCACTTATCATGATGGAATATTATGCCCATTCATGATATAACACATAGTGTACTTTCTCCTCTAAGCTCTCTGAATCTACTTGAAAGATATAGTGTTCACAAGATTTGAGATAGTCTGCTTGTACTTGAAACTTACGATGAAGAAATTATAACATTTCAACTTGTCATTCTTTTTTAATTAAATTTTTAATATTTTTTAATATTAGTTACAGATTATTAACTTTGTATCTCAGCTGTATCCCCCTCCCTCATTCTCTTCCAATCCCACCTTCCGTCCCTCATGTTCTCACTACCCCTTTCCAAGTCCACTAATAGGGGAGGACCTCCTCCACTTTCATCTGACCCTAGCTTATCAGGTATCTTCAGGACTGGCTGCAATGTCCTCTTCTGCGGCCTAGCAGGAATGCTCCTCCCTTGGAGGGTGGGGAAGTCAAAGAGCCTGCCATTTGAGTTCATGTCAGAAATAGTCCCTGTTCCCCTTACTAGGGTACCCACTTAGATTCTAAGCTACCATGGGCTACATTTGAGCAGGAGTTCTAGGTTATATCCATACATGTTCCTTGGTTGGAGATACAGTCTCAAAAAGGACCTCTGTTCCCAGATATATATTTGGTCCATGTGGAGCTCCTGTCCTCTCCAAGTCATATTAACTCCCTCCTCTTTCATATGATTCACTGTACTCTGCCAAAGGTCTGTCATTCTTAAAAATATAATATATATACCTGTCTGGGAAATGAGTCATTTTTGTGTATATGTGTGTGTTTATCTATTTGTATTCATGCAAATATATCACATTTTTAATAATAATATATCATACATGTAATCATTTAAGTAAATGAACAAATATATAGATGTATCAATGGAATTTACTTAAAATTATTAAAAGTTTAACATATTTGTCATACTATTTTTATTTGATGGATAGATTGAGTTTTGTTTCCCTGCCACATAAAATTAATATATAGAGGTTATAAACTTGAAGGTAGCTGTGTTGCTACACACTGGTAATCGTGCACACTAGGGTCATTACTGAAAGAAGCAATTCGTTCAGGATCATCTATCGTTCCGGCCCTTATGAGGCTGACAGGCTCAATGTCAGGATGTTCTACAAAACAAAGTTCTGTATCATAGCATAAACAGATCAGTCACTAAAGATAATTGGGGTTGAATGTTAATCAGAGTAGGTCCTATTCAAAGCTGGTCCTATTAAAGCAGAGGTCCTATTCAAAGAAGGTCCTATTAAAGCAGAGATGCCACAAGTACCTGCACCTTGGTCTTAGGTTTGTGATAAATAAAGTTTTGCCATATTTATTTCTTCATATCTAGCACAACATTATAGTGCCAACTGTAATGAATGGTTTCTACAAAATACAGACTTTTAGAAATATTTGATAATTCCAGAATATTAAACCAAGGATGATAAATGGCATCAGCATTACCAAAAGTATAAATATAAAAATTTTGAATAGCCCGGGAGGAGCTAGAAATTGTGACTAGAATCAGAATGCAGTGCCATAAAAGTCAGTGAAGTTATTCCTAACACGAAAGTTGAGGACGGCAGCATGAGTGTAAGTAAGAGACACGGTTACTTAGGTTTACAGTCAGTGTGCTTTGAAATGTCCTAAGTCTCTCATGAAAAGAATGAGTCCACAATGATAATGATGGAGTACTTTCAGGATTTCTGTAAACTACTACGTTCCACAAAGCTCTTATCGTGCAGGTGCAGAAAGAAGCTGGACTTTGTCGGCTCTTAGGATCCGGATGCCACCTACAATTAGTGGTTCAGGACACGTGTACCCTGATGAATTGCATGAAAAAAAAATATATGAAATCCTTAGAAACGTTACTTGTAATTTATCATAATGTGAAGATTATGGCAACATGAAGTATGCAGGTAAGGTCTCCATGAACACCTATTTAATTGGAAGATACAGATGTCCTGACAAAAATCCTCTGGGTCTGGTACAAGGTGTTGATCTCTGTATTCCTCTATCTCACAATAGGCACATCTGTTCCATTAATCGGGTATGAGCAGGCCCATCCCAATTCCACTGTAACTTTATATTTTTATATTTATCTTTGTGTATTTGTGTATTTGTGTGTGTGTGTGTGTGGCATTCCCATGCTGAAGTCACAAAAGAAATTGAAATTTAAGATTTATAAAGAAGAAATCTTCATTTTTATCCAACTTTACCGATATTTACTTAAATTCACCTGTCTTAGACACTATACTTATACCCCCTAGTTGATTAATCCAAATCATTACCTGTCTTTTTCTGATTTTCCTCTCTTATGCAATGATAATAAAATGCTTTAATAAAGAAATAGTGTGACAAAGTATCTGATATTGACAAGAGCTTGAACTATTCATGAGGATTTGATTAAAATTTAATGAAGTAGCTCCCCAACAATTGTACTGGAGGAAAGCATATTAAAAGAAAAGAAAAAAATTAGAAGTTATAGAATAAAAGCACATAACCTTGTTTAAGGCAAGGGCGGTAAAAGCTAGGAATTGTAAATGGTGTTTTAAATAATTCAAAAGAACTTTAGAATGTTCTCAAAACTTCAAGCGTTTCAGGTGTTTTGAAAATATTTAATGGGAATAGAAGTTTTAGTATCATTTTAAAATGCTCTATTTTACTGATAAAATTAGATTTTGAACCTCTGAAATGCATTTGCGTATTTGTCTTGTGATTACTCATTCATATTGATCTATCGCATCCTTATGCAAGATCAGACTTAGTAAAGGTATGGCATTATAAGTATTGAAGAATTGGATGGATCTTATAAATATTTTTATTATCTTATCTTGGGCCCCTGAGATGATGCATGTTGCCAAGCCTGACTAATCTGATTTGATTATCCAAACCCATATGATGGCAGGAGAACTTATTCGTGCAAGTCGTCCTCTGACTACCACATGTACATTATATAACAGGGATGACAACAAGAGCACACACACACACACACACACACACACACACACACACTTAATGTGAAACAAATATACCAAAAAAATATTAGAAATGCAATCCCAATAATTATGACTTCTACTGTTATAATCATATAAACTCCTAAATGTTAATTCCATCAATGATGTGAGTTGTAAATCCCTCAAAGAACATTAAATTTACATTATCTCTGTAAGACGGACTTCTGTGAAGTAGGCAATGTCACTCAAAATTTACTGTTGTGTTAGGAAGATGATCCACTTCACAAATACTTCCAGTTTTAAAAAAAGCATACATTTCGAATGCTTTTATCTCTTCTACACAATGTTATATATAGTTCTACAATATAATGTATTCAGCTCATGACATTACAGCCCTTAAAGGTCATTGTAGCTGATTAAGCACTTGTTCCCACATCCTAGCTATCACCACTCTCTTCCCACATCAGACTTAAAAGGCAGAAGCCTAAGAAGTCCAATGGATGAAATCATCCACAGTAACAATGAACTTGGAGTGATCCGCATACCACATTTTTATTGTGAACAGATTGTAATTCACACCAACAATGGTATGACAACAGTATTCTTCATAAAACATTTGTGTCACCCACTGTCTATCTGGCCCTGATGTCCAACCATGGCTGTTAATTTTAGCATCTACCAACATCTCAAGAATTCTGTACCCTTCCCCCATGATGAAATAAAACAAACACAAAAAAGAAGGCTTTTTTTTTTTTCTTTCAGTGAGGGAAGCAGTTAGGTCAAAATGAAAGGCTAAAGCTGTGTCGCAGCGCATGGTGCCCTTCACAAGGACGGGAGCATCTTCACCTGTGCTGTGCCTCCAACAAGGCTGTCCTTTCACAGAGTTTTCATCAAGTTATGGGATGAAAACAGAACCTTGACAACGAAAGCGATTTAAAAATCTATAAATAAAATGGGTCCCTGGTTCACTAGGAAAGTCACATTGTGTGCCAGAGTTCTGGAATTTAAAGGAATCACTTCTCTTAATGACAGGTGACATCATCACGATGTCGTTTATGACAACACCATAGCACATGGGAAAATATTTGACTATTATATCTGCATTTTCATTCATAATACAATAAAGCTGGAATAAAATTTACAATATATAAGTTCATATCAGGTATATGAATATATATTCACACTTTAATACTAGTTCTAGTTGTGTAATTACTGACCCATTAATAAATTCCCTTAGCCTAATTTTTTCAGTTATAGAACATACTTATCTGTGATAAGCCTAACGTATGATAGCATAAAACTTCTCCTGATAATTAGCTCCTTCTTCACAGCTACTAGTAATATTTTCTGTTGAATTTGAAAGAAAATTATTACAACTATTTATAGTCTACGTTACCTAAATTATTTATTCTAAATTTATTCTCAATCTATTTAAATTATTAATAATTCTGATGTGTTAAAATGTGAATACCAACCTAATAGAACTTTCCATGTGAAGAAAACACACGGACACACATGTCTTGTCATATGAACACACAGTCCCTCAAACAGGCCATCCCAGGGAGGTGCTACTCCACACAGATCCTCACAGAAGGCACTAACACACAGGCACTCACACAGTCACTCACACGTAAGTCCTGCTTTCCACAGACAGTCATGCACTGAAACTCTCACACAGGTGGCCACACGTGGATGTTACTTTCACGTACACACGCAGATTTGCACCCCCATGCACCGGCCCTCACACAGAAGAACCCTCTCACACACGCAGTCACATACAGGCACTGGGATGGAGGTAGTCCCACGTGAGCACCACCTCATACAGGCGATCACATACAAAGAAACTGCGTCATACAGTCACCACACAGACACTAGCGCACACTCACACGAAGGCATTTGTGGACAAGCCCTGGCACACAGACACCGTCTCACAGAGCTAGATATGCATACCTGTACTCTCACCAACACACTTTATAATTGTTTAACATAGGAAATGTTTGTTGTCCCACACACCTCAGTTTGTTACAATTTCAATAACGTGAAATAATTGACGTTTCAATAATGGGAGACTATACACATCATAGTAGGTTATTCTACACATGCCAAATACTGTAAAACTCATAATATTTTCATGTGATTTCAACATTCAAAATTTTAGAACAGATATAAGCCTGTTTAATTTAAAGCAAATGGTGCCCCTTGAGAAAATATTACTGATTCAGAGAATTAAACATAAATTTAGTTTCATCACACAAATATTTTATTAAATAAAGATACTAGAGACAACACTTAGAAATGTAAAAAAAAAACTTATTTACATAATACTTTACATAAGAAACTCCTTATGAGAAATGAGAATATTAAAATTTCAAAAGTACTGTCGCAGCAAGTGGTAGGTGAGGCATGGAGATAAATCAAATCCTATTTTTTGCCATGCTGTGAAAAGACTGCTGGCTTTTAATCATCCTGATGTGCCATATGTAAATTCCATCAAAAAAGAAGTTTAGTAAATGTTATATTACAAAACCACAGGGAATGTGGCTATTTATAAACATCAATTAAAAGATATACTGTAGTCAAACTCATTAATAATATTCAACTAATCTGGTCGTACATATCTCTTAGATTTAGTAAATAACTTCATTCTTTTTGTATAAAAACAGACAGACCTCCCAATATGTTGCAGATCATGCAAGGTCACTGGACAGCTTCTCTGTGAAAATACAGCTAAGGTTCCTCATTAAGCAATGAGAAAAACATGCCAGCTAGAGCCATTTCCAAGTAAGCCATGCAAAACACAGGGAACAAACACTAAGAAAAACACATAATGCTATATTCAAAAATATACCAGGGTACATCTTTAAGCCCAGCATTTGGGAGGCACAGGCAGGCAGCTCTCTCTGAGTTCCAGGCCAGTGTGTTCTATCTACAGAGTGAGTTCCAGGACAGCGAAAGCTATACCACACACAGATATTCTGCCTCAAAAAAACAAAAAAAAAGTATTAGTTATAATTACTGCAAAACCCAATGTTTAACATGAATATCAGTTAAAATTAGAGGAATATTTAATCGCTAAATTATCATTAAACCAATCAACATTATTTTTAGTAGTTAGGGTTTGTTTATTTTATTTTTTGTTGTTGTTTGTTTGTTTGTTGGACTGTCCCTTCGCTGATGAAACTCAGGCGTATGTTATCATTTGCCCAATATCAATCTGCTTTGCTAATGTTTTTAATTTTCATAAGCTTTTACATTTGCCTTCAAAATATTGTTGCATTGCTAACAATTAATCTCTTAAATGATAAACATGATTGTTTCTTTTCTTTGTGTTTCTTCTTTTCTAAATACTCTTTGGACTTCCTACAGTCTAGCGATTCCCTCCACATTCATAACTTTCTTATATGCAACTATTTTTCAAGGCCTTAGTGGGACATACAAAAGCCCCAAGTGTTTCTCTCTGTAATACGGCATCTTGTGTGGCTAATGGATCACAAGAAGACACAACATAAAATCTCTATACAACCAGCACTGGAGAATGACAGGCACCTGATCTACATGGTTTCCCTGTTCCTTGGTTGATTTTTTTTTTCCAGCTAACCATGCTAATTTCCCTTCTGTGCCTTCAGGAATAAATTCTCGCCTTCAGTTTCATGCAGTACATTTTCCTTCCCCTAAAGAATCAGTAGACAGAAGGGGCGGAAACTGCTTTGAAAAGAGGAAATATGGCATCCTACCAGGACACAGACAACACCAAATATCACAGGGTAGACAGCATAATTATCCTTATCATTCCCCATGACCAGAGGCAATGACAAGAGGAAACAGACTCCTTCAAAGGGGAGGCATCATGTTAGATATGAGGCGTTCCTACAAAAGATACTTGGGAAACTATGATTTATTTATGGTGAACCTCCTCATTTCACAAAGAAATTGCCTAACTCAAAAAATGACTGCACAACACATAGGAGAGTGAAATCAACATTCCCAGGTGTTTAATTTAAACGAACAGTTTTATTGTAAAGAATCCATTATTTAGAGCTCATAAAGGGATTGGAGGCAGAAAACGAACTGTGTCTCAAAACTGTTCAGTATTCATGTGTGCATGAAATGAGTCCTGTCATATCTGTCATCTGAGGAGAAATGTAAATATTCAGTTCTTTGTAATGTTTGTTGTTTTGTTATAGCTGGTTAGTAGGTTGAATGGCAGGTGACATTTCAAAAGATTAAATTGAGATAAAAAATTAATCAAATTAACATATTGCTTTTCTAAAGCATAATGAGCCATTTGCATATAAAGTACAATTGAGTCTGTAAATGTATAATGAACTTTAAAATACTGAGGAGCACAGGGAACATGGTTGGTTATATATTATTATAAATAGTCCTAAAGAAAAGACTGTCAATATTCTCTTCTCCAAATTGTTTTATGATATACTTTTGGCTGGAAGGTCAACCTCAGAGACTTTAATACTCACCATCATACATAGAATAAAATGCATGACTTCAATGTGGCTGAAACAAAAATAGTAACTACTCATGACAAACGTTAGCTGGCCTGAATAGGGCACTTAAGGCTATCACACTGAGAGAAAAGCCCAAGGCAAAAGGCAGGTACCTCAAAACAAATGTATCCAAAAATATTGATTACTTGAAAAATTAAATAATGAGAAGTAAAAGGAAAAGTGAACTCTATGTAAGAGCTACAAAAATGTTTTGTGGAGAATAATTTGGAGTTTTGATGTAAGAGATTCTACCTATCAATCTATGTCTATATCTTTCTACCTATTTATTGACCTGTCATCTATCTATCTATCTATCTATCTATCTATCTATCTATCTATCTATCTATCTATCACTACTATCTATTATCTATCATCTATTTATCACCTGTTTGTCTATCTACCTATACATTTATATTTATTTATCTATAATCTATCTATATTCTAAATAGTTTAGATTTCTAAGAAAGACATATTTATCCTTTAGTATAAAAACTGAAATTTGCCTCTGTGGAATGATGCAGTCACAGTGAATTCTTCACAAACGAGCATGGCTGCATTCCAGTTATTCGTTATGCACAATAGCAGGTAGTGTGATGGATCTGAGCAAAAAATATATGTTCTTAACACTTATCCAACAATAGGATTGTCCTATATTGTATTTGATAACAAAAATACTCTGTCCATGTACATGGTCTAGTGGCTGCTATGGATTTAAAACAGGCAAGTTTACTGTGGGAAATGTGTGTGAAATATATTTTATTGAAATAAGTTAAATTTAAATTTATCAACTCAAGGGCAATCATTATCCTGTTACAGTGAATGCAAAGATTGTTCTTTATGACAGCAAGTAGCAAATGACAAGAGTTATTGGAAACACTGATATCCCAAGAGACAGATTGCATTTAGGGAATCAGACATCACAGATTTCAACAAATACTGTTAAGTATAATAAATTCGGCATATTCCTAAGTGGATAGTGAACTTTTTTGTTCTGAAGACAAAAAGGGAAATATCAACATATGGTGCACATCAGAGTAAATATGGAGATTTCAGATTTGCTGCTGTTGAGCAGCAGTATGTCATTCTGCATGCTAGCTTCTCTGACAGTGACATTTCTGAAATGATAGGCTTAGAATATTTTACAACAGTAACAAGATATTTGAAGAGATATTCCCAGTCTTTGTGTAGTAAGATTTCTTCCTGGGTATGAATCTAAAGACATCCTAAATTAAATAAAAGGCATTGACCGGGATTCAGGCTGACTTCAGGCATCCAGATGGCCTCTGCAGTATGTGGCTCTTCATCTGGCTAAAGTTCAAACCCTCCTTCTGCTTCCTGTACTATAGCTAAGCTAGCCCTTGATTACAGCTAATGACCGACCCTCCACTGTAATGATTCCTCATTGCACTATTCTTAGTCTCTCTGCTGCCTTGTCTCACAGGGCTTTACATGAAGAAAAGCACTTACCAAAATGACTTAAAAATATTCTCAATTTTTTTTTCCTTAGAGAAAAATGTAAGACGTTTTGCCTAATGCCACTGGTCTTCTGAATAAAGTCTATATAAGATATTTTTTCTTTTTTATTAATTTATTTTTTAATAATTACAGTTTATTCACTTGGTATCCCAGCTGTCTCTCCCTCTCTTGTCCACTCCCAATCCTGCACTGTCTTCATCTGTGGCCTGGAAAGGCTGATCCCCCACTCAGGGGGAAGTGATCAAAGAGCCAGCCACTGAGGTCATGTCAGAGACAGTCCCTGTTCTCATTAATAGGGAATCCATTTGGACACTGAGCTGCCATGGGCTATATTTGTGCCTGGGTTCTAGGTTATCTCCATGAATGGTCCTTGGTTTGAATATCAATCTCAGGAAAGACCCCTTTTCCCAGATTTTGTTTTTGTTTTTTTTGTGTGTTTGTTTTGTTGCTCTCCAATTGGAGCTCCTGTTCCCTCCAGGTCTTTCTACATTCCCCTTCTTTCATAGGATTCCCTGTACTCTGCCCAAAGTTTGGCTAAGAGCCTTAGGCTCTGCTTTGATACCCTGCTGAGGAGAGTCTTTTAGAGGCCTGCTGTGGTAGGATCCTGTCCTGTTCCTTGTTTTCTCCCTCTCTGATGTCTATCTCATTTGCCTTTCTGAGTGAGGATTGATCATCTTACCCAGGGACCTCCTTCTTGCTTAGCTTCTTTAGGTATATAGGTTTTAGTATGTTTATCCAATATTATATGTCCAATATCCACTTATTAGTGAGTGTATACCATGTGTGTCTTTCTGCTTCTCTTATACCTCACTTATGATGATCTTTTCTAGTTCCTATCATTTGCATGCAAATTTCATGATTTCCTTGTTTTTAATTGCTGGGTAGTATTACATTTTGTTAATGTACCACAATTTCTGCATCCATTCCTCCCTTGAGGGAGATCTGGGTTGTTTCCAAATTCTGGCTATTATGAATAAAGCTTCTATTAACATGGTTGTACAAATGTCCTTGTTGTATACTTGAACATATTTTGGATATATGCCTATGAATGGTATAGTTGGAACTTGAGGTAGGACTATTCCTAATTGCCTGAGCAATATCTTCAACAAATGGTTCTGAACTAACTGGATGTCTACATGAATAAAAATGCAAATATATCCATATTTATCACCCTGCACAAAACTAAAGTACAAGTGAACTAAAGACCTCAACATAAAACCAGACACACTTAATCTGTTAGGAGAAAAAGTGGAGAAGAGACTTGACCTCATTGGCACCGGAGACAAACTTCCTGAACAGAACACCAAGAGCATAGGCTCTAAGATCAACAATCAATAAATGGGACCTCATGAAACTTAAAAGCTTCTGTAAAGCAAATGACACTGTCCCCAGAACAAAATGACAGCCTACAGATCGGACCAGGAAAATACCTTTACTAATCCTATTTCTGACAGAGGTCTAATATCCGGAATATATAAAGAACTCAAGAAGTTAAACACCAACAAACCAAATAATCCAATTAAAAAATTGGGTACAGAGCTAAACAGAGAATTCTCAATAGAGGAATATCGAATGGAAGAGAAACAATTAAAGAAATGTTCAATGTTCTTAGTCACCAGGGAGATGCAAACCAAAACTCTGAGATTTCGCCTTATACCAATAAAATGGTTAAGATAAAAAATTCATGTGACAACACATACTGGAAAGGATGTGGAGAAAAGGGAACCTTCCTCCATTGTAAACTTGTACAACCACTTTGGAAATCTAGACAAATTTTCATGGGAAAAACCTTTTAAAAATCTATATTCTGCTGTAGTTGGATTTTCAAATAAAATGTTTTTTTTTAATTAGTTTTTATTTAAGTACAAGGGGTGGGTTTTTATACTTGTGTATATTTGTCTTATATGAGTCATTTATCAGGTATTTGTTCAGCAAAACCTACCTCCATCCTCTTTTGTCCTAGAGCAGGAAATGCTATCAGTTTGCTTTCATAAAGGAGACTACATGGTGAGTCGTTCTATTGGCCATCAGGCATAATGTTAGGCTAAACACTATGTGACCAGTCTAGTCCATTCCTCTTGCTATTAGCCACAAAATGATGGCATTTTTGTTTGTTTGCTTGCTTGTTTTGTTTTCTTACTGCACTATCTTTACATAAATGCATATTCACATATCTGAGAAGGTAGAGTGCCCTGGGCATAACCAACAACTGTTTAAAACTGATATTTTGTTCTACCATGGCACTTCAAGTTATTTTAAGAACAAATAATCTGTAAGGGTCACTGAATTTGAAGAATGAGAAAACGATGGACTTTTGCTTTGGAGGTCTAAAATAAAACCCATGTGACTATGAAGCTGTTGCTCTCTTCCATCTCATAAACTTTAATCCAACACTTTGCAAGTAAATCCAAAAGAGGAAAACACTCCTTGCAGTTTCTTCAGTTTTAGCATCAAAATACTTCTGGCATTCCTGCATCTACCCTGCCTATTTTTAATCTTGTCATTTATAAAATATTTAAACACAATCGTGCAACATTTAAAAGTGATGAAGTGATGATAATTATAAGCAATAGATGACTGACTCATGTGGAGACCAGTTACATTGTTTCCAACTATTCCTAAATTACATTGTTTAATATAATATGTTCATTATATACATGGTTTCTTGGTATCTCTATATTATATTCTTTAATGAAATCATGTATAAATTTTTAGATTGGGTGGGGTCATGGTATGAGAGAGTTGGTGCTATCATACAAATATCATTATACCTGAATATAACTTTAATAACCTTGTGACAAGAGGAAACCATTGAAACAGACCAGAAAATCCAATCACAAAAATATACAAGAAAACAATAATGCCCAAAACCAAAACAAACTAGAGTAAAAATTAACCAACCAAACAAACAAAATTACTGAAGACCAACACAGAAAAACTAAAACAAATAAAGTAAATATGACAAAAAGCATCAAAGAAAGAAAGAATACACACGCACACACAGAGACACACAATATTGGAGTCTATTTTATGCTGTCCTTGGGTTGGGGCCTATGCAGGAGTGCTGTTAATTAGTGATACACCATTGGAATAACTGATATTCCCTTTCCCTGACGGTATCAATTGCAAATAGCTTCTTGGCTAAGGACTGGGATCCTATGTCCACTTCTCAGTGCTGGGATTAAGTCTGGTTTGAATTTTTCGCTGGACTTGCACGTGTCCAATTCTCTCTGAGGTGTTTGGGGTAAAAAAACATGATGGAAATATAAAGTAAGAATAAAAAAATTAAATAAGTTTAAATACACAGTAGGAATAATGGTAAGCATATTCTTGTAACTGTTAAAAGAGTTACTTAAAATAAAAGAATCCTCCTGAGTAAAACCGCAGAGCTAATATGCACTAATTTACAACCTCTTAATCTCTTTCGTTTATGCCTATGGAGCTGCTGTTCTTCAAGTGGTAAATCTTCCTACGATTGCAAAAACGCTACTGTCTCCAAATAGCTTCTCAGAGTTCAGACTGCCAAAAAGAGTAAACTACTTAAAAGAGGAACAACCACCGAAGAAGCTTAATTATGCCTTCCTGGGGCATAGTCAGAGCTGTGGGAAAACATTTATAATCATTCCACAGTGTGCTGAAATCAGGAAATTAACGGCATATCTAGTCACTCACTTGCTGGGGTGGAGGGGAACAAGTGAATCAGAACAGTGACTAGACAGAGGAAACCGGAAGATCTGCTCTTCCAGGCCATTGTGATTTTGGCAGAGAGAAGTCCATCCAGCAGGTTCTCCATGTGAAAACTGGTACCAAGGCAGCAGTGGAAAGATAAAGTGGCAGTATATGATGATTAGTGTTGGGAGAACAGCCCAAAAGGCACTAAGATCAGGGCTTCATCTTCAGCTAGGGACACTTCTGAGAAGTGGCTGGATTATGATACTGCCACAGTAACAAATACATTAATCCATTAACAAATCCATGCCTGAGAAGAGAGAAGAGGGCCTAAAGAGAAGGAATAGTGTTTAATTCACGGCAGTGCATAGTCATTGAAGAAAGACTGAAGAAACTAGGTCACCGGCAATGCATTTCTAAAAGAGAAATATTACATATGTTCCTTTTCATTTTTCTATTTTTACTTTCTACATACTATGAAGTAAGTTTATTTTTCTGTCTCTATATCTATGTCATGCTTTTTGCCTCACCTCAGCAAACAGGGTGAGCAAACAGTATCAGCACACAGAGTGCCTGGTGACCATGGTTTAAAACCTTTGAAATTATGAATGGAAAGTATCTTCCTCATTGTGGATTGTTTGTATCAAAAATTTTGTAACAACAATGGACACACACACATACCTGTTTAGAAATAAGTGTTGTTCCACAGATTTTGACCATGATACCAGACAGGAGATTATGAGAGAACAAGAGATATTCAAGGTAGGTGTGAACAAGGGGGTCACATGTGCCGTGACAGCAGAAAAAAGGTTAAGGTGGGGTATAAGATGAGAAGGAGCAGTAGAAAAAGAGATGGAGAGGACAAAACACAGAGTTACAATGAAACTTAATTCCTTGTAAGTGGAAAAGAATATGGTTTATTAGAAAAAATAAGAAAAGAAAAGAAAATCAAAGGAAAGAAAGGAAGGAAGGAAGAGCCAGAAGCTTTAGTGAAAGCATCTTTTGTTCTGATGAAGAGGCTCATTATGTTATAAATTAAAAAAAAAAAGTTTCAAGCATATGAATGAATCTTCATGGGTTCGCATGTTATTACTATGTTTCAGTTTTACTTTTAATGTAAACCAGTTTATTTAAAATTCCACTTTCTCACATGGAATGCTTTCATTTATTATGTACCAATTTGTTAATAATCATAAATTAAATGCCTGATAAATACCATGTTTTGCAAGTTTTCAATTATGTTATAATAAATAAGGAATGCATCGTCTCTGACAGGTGAGATAAAAAACAAATCAGTATACAAGAAAATACAGTCAAATTTGCAGCCACATTTTTGGTTAGATGAGAAAAAGTCTGAAGTAGAATATTTAATACATTTTAAAATCCACAGTATATTTAAAATCAAAAGTGATATGTCTAAGAGTTAACATCTGTGCAGGGATCTGAAGAACAATCAGCCATGATAGTGAATCACAGGCTGAACACTTATACATGAAGACCTGCGGTTGACATATGTTCCATGTAGTTTGAAGGGTCAGGCAGTGACCTCGATAGGGGGCTGCAATGTTAGTAGCAGCCCAGAGAGCAAGAAGGCACAGATTTTAAATTAATAAATAGTGACTGCAAAGCTTGAAAATTCGAGGCTATCAAAGGCTGTTACACACACACACACACACACACACACACACACACACAGTTCTACCAAGAAAGTCATATTTGTGAACATCAAGAAAAAAAAGATCAATGATGTCTTACACAAGCATTTGCTGAGAAAATACATAGCTGTAAACTATCCTGACTGCTCTCTTTGCAATAGCCCAGCAAATTTGCGTCATATTATATGTTGGGTCCTCTTCTAAGCACATCTATAATCATAGAAAAGGATACTAATGACCTCTGTTTTATTGGCAGGGAGATTGAAATGCAGAGGTTAAACAATTTATCATTTCCAGTCAGGCATTTATTGAAGCAGTGATCATCTTAGACAGTTAATTCAAATTGTATGTTTGTGAGCCAGTAATAGCAGGAAATCAATAAAACTGTATATGCATGTGTATTTGCGGGATGTTGTCGTTTGACCAAATCAAACCAAACTGAGATAAGTAAAAGTTTTATTTGGTTTACAGTTTTGTATCGTAGTTAATAGTCTAGGGAATCAGGGCAGAAATTCAATGCAGGAACCTCGAGGCAGGACGTGAAGCACACGCTCATGCACACCTGCCTAGGACTGGCACCACCCACAAAGGTTTGACATCTCTTACCTCAATTATCAATTAAGAAAAAGCTCCAAAGACATTCTGGCAGGGCAGTCTGTGGAGGCAGTTCTTCAGTTAAGGTGTCCTCCCTCCAGATATTTGTTGTTGTATTCCCTTTAGAGAAAACCAACCAGCACAAAGCTACACTCACACTTCCACCTGTTCACCCAGAACTAAGCTCTTAAGGGATTTTCTTTTCAGGAAACCTCACAGAAAAACTGTTTTATCGCACTGAGGGTAACTGTGACAATTGCTAGCGCACAGCTGGAGTCATTTCCTGAGGGAGAAGAAACAGGGTGAAGCCCACCAAGACAAAACGGAGGGATCTCTGTGCCTGTGATCTCCTGCCAAGGGTCCTGTGCCCCAGTGAGGGCAAATAAATAAACAAAAAAAGGACTGAGACTGAGAAGTCCTGCCTGAAAGATGACAGAAGAGAAACGGACTGTTTACAACATTTTTAGCAAAGAAATATTAAGAAAGATTTGACAGGAAGAGAGATCAACCCAAAATAGCCGAGAAGAAAAGGTCGCACTGAAAGAGCAGGGAATGATACTGTTTGGGAAGGAAAAAGTGTAACCCAGGCTATAACGGGTAAAGCACTGCTGGTGTAAAATGGTCTAAAATACTGCCGCAAGAACGTAGCTCACTACTTTCAGGAAGGTGACGATATTTGCCAGGACTTTGCAATACTGCTTTTTTGACAATGCCGACAAAAAGCAGGTCTGACTAAAATTTAAGTTATATTATAAATGGTGGCAAAAGTAATGGTGGCTCTTTGCCCTTGACAGCCAAATTTTGATATTTTTAGCAACATAAATATTTTGAGAGCTCCACTCTAAAACACTGTCTTAAATGAGAACTGTGTCATATATACTTTCTGTATAAAATTAACTACACTCAGTCAGAATGCAATTTGTATCTCTGCTGTGCCATAGTGTACACAGTTAGCAACATACAGTTAAGGACTGAGCGGCACTTGGTACTTTCAGTAATGCGTTATGTCTAAAAGGCTGAATATTAGCTATTTCTCCCTAAAAATAAAAGAAACAAAAATAAAATTCTAAAATAGTTACAGTAGTAGTATCTAAAAAAGAGGCATAGACTGTATAAAAACATGTATATGAAAACTCAAATAGAGATCCTGTGGAAAATCCATATTCAATTTTTTTCATATTCACTTTGTTAACACAGACTTGGTATCTTTAACAATAAAGAAATGTAGTAGTTCCAGCAAATAACAATCCAGTTGGGATCTCTACATAGTAGAAATTTTGTCGTGTAAACAGCAACAAAATGTGAGGGAAATCGTTTTAATGAAGAATAAAGGCTGGGGGACTGCGTAGAAGCCCAGCTTGTTTCTGAGGCCTTTACAGAATAAAGCATGCACTGTAAAGGGTTTAGTTTGAGAAAAACGGCAAGTCTCGCTATATGGTCTTCAGTACAAAGAGAAATGTTAGAACCATTTCTCCGCATATCACATGAAAACACGCTCAAATGAATAATGGTTTTCATGCAGGGTTGCAGGTATGGATTTTCATTCAGTTTATCTGATTCCATGCCTGGGGTTTTTCTCACAGTATCTCGTTGCCACATAGCATGGCATCTTTTGTTAAAAAACAAAACAAAAACAAACAAACAACAAGACCCCTTCTCTTCTATTATTCCTAGCATAAGGAGGGTTGAGATTTGAATAACTAGCCCTGTTTATTCTCTCTCTCTCTTTCCCTATACACACACATACACCAACACAGACTCATCCACAATCTCTTTGTCTCTGTCTCTTTGACTCTCCTTTTTTGCTTTCAGTCTCTCTGTCTGTCTCTTTTTCTAGGATATATTCCTATGACATTCCAAAGTCCTGTTAGAAACATAAAAAAAGAATCCCTGATGATGGAGAAAACTGTTCTAGCCTAAATTTATTCTAGAAGACCAAATGGTAATAAAGGTGACAAGATTTATCTTTCCATGGAAACAAGTAAAATACAAGCGGTGCCAGCTTGCAAAACATTGTTTACTAGGTAATAAAGGACAGTGGGCATGAAAAAGTGGGAGACAAATGCAGACAGTCTAAAATACTACCGTTTCATCTGCAAGGCTATGGGGCTACATAGAAGCCTAGCTTGTTTCTGAGGCCTTTACAGATCTCAGGACAGAATGTCTAGAAAAGAGCTAATTGTATTTCCAAACTTAAACACAGTAGAGTATAAGATTAATAAATATGTAAAGAAAAAATGTGTGGCAATACTAGCTCAAAGGTTGAAATGAAAATATGCAGTTGTGAGGCTCTTTTCTCAAAGTCAAATAACAAGCCACGTTGGGGAGTAGTGTGAGTGACAGACATAAACTGTGAAAATTACTCAAGGTAAAGAGGATAAGAATTCCACATATATATTCTATATTTTTTCTACAAACCTACACAACAAAATTTTAATTAAAATATTTTCTAAGTTTTTTTGTGAAATTTTATTATGGAAAGGATAGAAATAATCATGAAGCAACTTGATTTTAGGTAAAGTAGATCTTGGAATAGTTTGCACTACTAGAACTCAAAACTATAATTCTTTTTTTCTAATTTTTTTTCATTTATTTATTTTATCACTTTACATCCTTGTAGACCCTTCCCTCCTCCCCTCCCATTTCCTCCCTCTTTCCCTCTCCCTCCTCCCTCACCTTTTCCTCAGAAAAGAGGAGCACCCTTTCCCATCCACACCAGCTTGATGAAGTTGTATCAGGACTGAATGTGTCCTCTTCCTCTGTGGCCTGACAAGGCAGCCTCGCCAAGAGAAAGTGATCAGAAAGCTGGCAAGTGAAGCTGTGTCCAGTGCAGTAACCACTTCCCTTCCTAGAGGGTCCACTTGAAGCCTAATCTGCCCATCTGCTACATCTTTGTAGGTGGTGAAGGTCCTGTTTATACCTGGGCCTTTGTTGCTTCAGACTCAGCAAATCTCTGTAGGTTGTGGTTAATTGGTTCTGTTATTTTTCTTGTGGAGCTCCTGTTACTTTCAGGTCCTTTTCTATTTCCTTCCACTATTCGCGAAGACTCCCTGCGGCTAGACCAATGTTTGGCTGTTAGTCTCAGCATCTATTTTGATGCTCTGCTGGGTAGAGCCTTTCAGAGCACAATTCTCCCAGGCTCCTGTCTACAGGCTTAGCAGAGTGTCTTATATAGTGTAAGGGGCTGGCACTCTCGGATGGAAGTTATTTTTTATTTATTTTTCTTTATTATTATTTATTACAATCTATTCACTTGTATCCCAGCTGTAGTCCCCTCTATCATCTCCTCCTGTCTCCCCTCCCACCTTATCCCCCTGTATATCCCTCCCCTAGTCCATTGATAGGGGAGGTCCACTAACCTACTATCTGACCCTAGCCTATCACATCTTGTCAGGACTGTCTGGATCCTCTTTCTCTGTGGCCTAGTTAAGTCACCTCACCAGGGGGAGGTGATCAATGAGCCTGTCACCCAGTCTATGTCAGACACAGCCCCTGGTCCCTTACTAGGGAACATACTTGGAGACTGAGCTCATACATATGAGCAAGGGATCTAGGTCCTTTCCATTCATGGTCCTTGGTTGATTCATCAGTCTGTGTAGGACTCCCTGGGCCCAGATTTTTGGGGGTCTGTTGGTCTCCTTGTGGAGTTCCTTTCTAGTCCAGGTCTTTCTAACTCCCCCTTCTTCCCTAAGATTCCCTGCACACTATCCAAAGTTTGGCTATGAATTTCAGCATCTGCTTCGAAACCCTGATGGGTAGAGTCTTTCAGAGGCCCCCTGTGGAAGGCTTCTGTCCTGTACTCTGTCTTCTCCTACTTCTGGTGAGTATCCTGTTTGCCTTTCTGAATGAGGATTAAGCCTCTTTGCTAAGGTCCTCCTTGTTGTTTAGCTTCTTTAAGATTATAGATTTTAGTATGATTATCCTATATTATATGGCTAATACCATATATAAGTGAGTATATACCATTATAAGTGAGTATATACCATGGGTGTCTTTCTGCTTCTCAGAAAGACAGAATTACCTCACTCAGAATATTTTCTAATTCCACCAATTTGCCTACAAATTTCATGATTTCCTTCTTCGAAATTACTGAGTAGTATTCCATTATGCAAATGTACCACAATTTCGGTATCCATTCTTTGGTTAAGGGTCAGCTTATGTGAATATACTAATTTTCATTGTTTTCCAACTGAGTCAATTAGAAAATTGTGCTTGATTGCATTAACATATGACTACAGGATACACTGAAAGATTTCATGCCTAGATATATAGTTCAGTGGTACAGTGTTTAAATAGCACTTAGTGGGTATCTGAGGTTCAATTTTGTAAAACCACACAAAAAAGAAAAGAAAACAGATCAGAAATTTTCTATATCAATTTTTATATCAGAGTAGCCTACAAAAGTTTACACCCACCATGACACATAGGTACTGCAATTGTTACTATATTTAGGCATGTAGAATAATGACTAACATTTTGATAACTGCCAGATAAATATCTTTTCTTATATTGTTAGTCACATATTCACATTTATTGATATACATGTAATTTTAAAGAAATTGTATAATTTCATTTTAGAAAGATAACTATGTTTTCACTCCTATAAGGAAACCAAAATAATAAGGCATGAAATTAAGTGGCCTGCCATTGGGGAGATAAATACTATGAGGAGAAAGAGCAGAGGTTAAAGGCGATGATGGAAAAGTATACACAAATTTTGCTACACAAATAGTGCAGTCACACTGAAGATCTCATTTCATTGTATAGCTAATGTACACTAATAAAGATAATTATCTGTAAATTCAGACAACAGAACCTGTAGAAGAGGCTACTTATTCTATACATTCTCATACAATGGATTTTTTCCAAAATTATTCAATTAAATTTAAAATAGTAGCAAGAACTTGGCCAAAAGTTTAGTACTTTCCTTGAATCAAAAGTGAAGGGGTATTTGAGGTGATCTTACATTTGACTCAGTGTTGGCTCTGTGTTAAATCTACAATAGTCTTCAACCTTCAAAATAGAGGGAAATTTGAGGTCATTCTTATTAATAAGGAATGAGCAAGCACAACATAAAATATGCAATAAGCTAATAAAGTATGTTATACAATATTAACCATGTGAGATGGTTATACTCGTAGAAACAAAAGAACTGAGACCACAGATCTGGATAACAGAAGATCCAGATTATGCAATAATGAGTCTGATTTAACACTAAAAATGACAAATGAGTAATTATTAGGTAATGAACAATTCTAGCATAGTTTTTAGAGTGTGAGATTCAAGAGGAAATGATCAACTATTAAGACAAAGAAAATATATATTGCTTAAATGAATGCGTATTTAGTGTTATTTTTTCTTTCACTAGTACTATTGATTATGAAAGACAAACACAGAATGGGAAGTATTTTCATCCTCAGTATTACACTTTTCAATTAATCCTGGATATAAATTTGAAATGCCTTCTTCAGATAATTTTTATTGTGTAGTCCTATTTAGGATATGAAGAATTTTCTATTGCTACTACCAATTATTATATAATGCTATGGTTCAATATATTCTGATTATACTCAGCAATTGTAAAACTAATAAAGAGAATGTGAAAAATCCTAAGCTGCTTGGTTATAGGTATATAGCAGACAAATTATACAATAGTCCAGTAGTTGTGTGAACAATGTTCTAAGTGATTAATCAGGACTGAATTCCCTGAACTTATATGCTTTCTTATAACAGAAATAGTTTGGTAGGGTAAATCAAAAGCTTCTGCTTGAGGTGAGTAAACTGAGAATTTAGAGTTAAGAGAGATGTTCAGATTATTTTAGCAGCCCTGAATTTTGAGGTTGTTCTTAGCAGAATGAGGGAATCTGGAGCAGAGCAGAAGGGAGTATGAGCATCCAAGCTTGCATGGACCAGGAAGTTGAAACTAAGGAAAACAGGCAGCCACAACAAATGGAAGAAACAGGAACATACAGATAATCAGTAGAGGTTGCAGAGGGAAAAGTCTATATATATTTAGACTTCTAGGGATAGAAGTGTAGAAAATAATGCTCTTGGTGTTTTATAACAAATTTGTGTTACTTTTTCTTCCCTGCCACTACAGATACCTAGGAGTGAGGTGCAGCTGTTTCAAAGAAGGATGGGAGGATAACATAGGATGTGGAAGTTTGGAAGCAGTTTGAGGAGATTTATAATGGTGACTAGGCAAAGGAAACAGTTCATTTTAAAACAGAATGTTGATATGACTTTGGAGTTATTATTGCTTTTGTATTAGACTAGTAAGAACTCAAGAACATAGTCTCTTTTCGTTATTGTTACATAAATACATATGTATATGTATGTGTATCTGTCCATGTAGATATATACATATATGAATTCACAAATATATAATATATATAATATATTTATATATTCACAAATATATAAATTAACCATGTTGAATATGCTTTTGTTGTTTGTATTCATATGGTTTCCAGAAGAATTTTGAGCAAGAGACCTAGGAGATGCTTGACAGAAGAAAGGAAGGGAGGAATGTGATATAATTCAATTTTTATTTAAAATGAACATATTTTTAAATATTGAAAAGTTGCATATTCTTTTAAATATTAAATTCACACTCGATTACTGTTATTGCATATATTTTACCTGGGAAATTGTTCAAATAAATGCGACATTTAACAGATTCATAATAACAGTGGTGGGAAAATGGCGAACATGTAAACAGAATTAAAACAAAATTTGATTCTTTGTCTCAGTAACCAACATCATGGTATAGAGGTGGGTTTTAAATACACAATTAAGGAAAATATGTTTTTGAGATGTGTTTCTTCATTTGAATTTATTTTTATATTTGACTTATGTTTCTTGAAACTTAAAAATAATGGTTCTAAGGCACCCTGTGACTATTAACACAACAGTTTTCATATTATCCTCATGTATATCTAAAAGTTTTCAGATTCTGAAAGAGAAAATGTTTTTTAAAAGAAGATTGATATAGGATATTAATGCTTGTAATTTTAAATCCTTAATAACCTAACAAATTGTAATGCTAAACAATTATTTTTTAAAAAAATCATGATTTTTTTTCTATTTCTCTCTTTATTTTTTTTTACTAAATTAGCCATGTTGCCTTCTCTCATAGTGGAGACCAAACACAATTAATAATACATAATCAAACCACATCAATTTTTATCATATGCATTTGATATGTAGCTAATATATGACTTTTCCCTGTAAAATACTCGACTAAATTAAAATGTTAGTAGCAATAACAGCATTTATAATTTCCTTAGAGATAGGCAAGTATACACAGAGTAAAGGGAGTTTACAGAAGTGGGTCACAGGCTTACACTCACAGACCTGACCCTTCAATGACACGTAGACAATGATCTACAGCAGGTCACAGACTGCTTAGTCACATAATGTCCAGGTCAGAGAATGCTCATAAGTGCTCCCGAAAGTTTGTTCGGCATGATCACCCATTATCCATCTGTGAGCATAAAACACTTAATCACCTGTTATTACAATTACTTTTCCTCTCCATAATGAGTATGACAAGTTCATGTTGTCTAAACATTAAGACTGTGACCATTTTCAATTAGAGGAACACAAAGCTAAAGTGTTTGTTGCATTATTTTTAGAGTGATGGAGTGCACATTTGCATTGCCTCATAACTCAGAGATGACATGAGTTTGTCACAGAACAAATAATTTAACTCTTAAATAAAGCATTGTGTGCTCAGGTTGTCTCACTGACACAGCTTGGTAGAGAGAGAAAATCCAAAGTTAATTTAGGTATTGTAAACTGACCTCGTTCTGTCTGTTTCTATAACCTAAAATGTTTAGTTACACATACTTATTGTACATCATGCTAAGTTCACTAAAGTGGCAGCCTTAATGTCTAAGTCATAGCTTTCATAGATGACCGTCAGCTAATCCAAAGGGATCTGTGTTTTACAAGAAACTAGAAGCAATGGCACAAGAAAGGTTTCATCACCAACAATGTCTAAAGAGTGTACATTGTACAATTCTAATAATAGTTTTGCTTCTATATGCAAAGGACAGTTTATCTTTGGATGTTCTCTACAAAAAATGAATCTAATTCTCTTTCAGTGAGAGTGATGAATAGACTAAGGTAATAAAGATGTACTTTATCATACTGATTGGTCATGTCTATGCTTCATGAAACCCATCAGAATTTTGGTGACAGAAAAAAAAATCATTGCTTACCAAAATAAAGGGATAAAATTGAGAAGGAAAAAAAGTTAATTTCAAGCTTCAAAGAAGATATTATAGGTAATGGAGGTTAAAATAGAACTGAAACTATAAAAGCAATTAAAGTTTCCCCTTTAAGGAGCAATGCATGAAAGATCATGATAACCTCAAATTGCTCATATTTGCATAGAAAAGGTCACTAGACAGCACCAGATTGTTAACACAGAAGAGATTTCCTTGAAGAAGCATATGTCATTCCTGGACATCCTGATTTTTCTGAACTTGCAATATATGTAATCATCTATGATATGAAATAATTCTATAACCTTTAAAATAAACACACGTGTTTAATTAAGTTTCATTGATCATTTCCACTGAGAAAAATCATTGATCACAATGCTCAAAACTGAGGAGTCTGTTTCCTCAAATTTGCACTATATCTCATTGTGTATCCTTAAACCATGCAACCTTGTGACCATGTAATCATCTTGTTTTTTGGTACATGTGTATGCTTGATTTTGTGTGTGTTGGAGCACATTACCATAGGTGAATAGGGACAAAAATAACCAATGTTGTCTCTAAGTATTTTTCTCATTTCAACTCTTTGTATACTGTGACAGGTTTGAAATGCAGTAGCAGGCATAGGAAAGAACAGTCTGAGAATGTGTTTTGTTGTGTTTTCGTTAATTCTCCTAGAGCATTAAAAGAAAGAACTGCTAATTGAAAAAAAAAAAAAAAAAAAAAACAACTGACTCTAGATGGCCTGCACAATGAAAGAACTCTGTGTTTACAGAGCAAGTGATTCAAAGAGTTTGCTGTTTGTCATCATTATAAAAGTTAATGATGTCTGACCCGGTCAACAGACATTTGTTTGAACAAAGGCATATACAACTGTTAATTCTAATTCCTCTACCTAAAAAGAATAGTATTCATCTGCTAAGGTTACATGTCAGGAGAGTAAATCAAGTTGCATGTGCAATTTCAAGAAAGAACATCTGCTTGTGGTACATCAAACAACAACATATGCTGCTAAATCAAATAGCTATCAATCTCAGACTCATAATATCATTGCTGGTGTTCACTTGCAAAGTTTGACTGCAAATGGACAAAGCATGTATATCACTTACTCTCTGATACTTAAATTAACTCAAGTTTCTGCACCAGGATCTGAATAACATTTAATGCCAAGGTGTTTGTTGTGCTCCTCAGGAGAAAATGTCATGGGACAATACAAGAAGCTGATGCACAAGCAGGTGATGAATTCTTCCTTGTTACTGAGATTTTACTCATCCACCCCCCCCCTCTGTTTATATGTCCATTTCTTTGGGGGAAGAGATTCTGATAATCCACTTTCAGGATGTTTTGTTAGATCATATCATGGGATGAAACCCGACTCTAGGTATATCTCAAGATTATCAAAATATAATTAAGGTGATTTCCAAATTCTGTTAAACAAGGTTAAGCAATGAAATTTTAAAATATTACTTGCAAGAAACATTTTTAAAAATTCTCAGTGACTTCTTTTCAATGTTTCCACAAAAGGATAATAAGTTCAAATTATTTAACCATTAGTTCATATTTTATGACACACTCTGAAATTTATATCATTCTTACTGAGGACAGGAAATACAGTGAAATTTTTACTTAAAATATACAATGTTATACGAGACAAAATTATTAGCAAAAATGGTTTCAAACATATGTATGCACACACCAACACATAGTTAGAAATTGACAAAGATAACATCAGTCATGAATTTGGGACCATGTTTAGAGAACAGCAAGGATTCTCTCCCACAGCACAAGACCCAAATCCAGTCAGGAAGTGAGTGATTGTTTACCTCCATACAGTAGTTCAAGAAATATACCTATATTTGTCTAACTACATTATAGTTCATCACTTGCACAGCTGATGTAGACCTGAATATAATTTACTCCACAACATCCTGTGTAGGCACCATAAGAACTACCAAGCAGTGAAAATATTCCAAATCATTTCCAGGTTAATCACTCTACATCATTTCCTAAGTTTTTTTTTTTTTTTTTGCGATCCTTTGGGGATTTCCAAACCAAGAACTCCTATGTAGGTGTCACACACACAGCATGGAATATTTTGTTTAATGATTCATTGCGTTTAGAAGCTGTGAGATCAATTCATTCAGGATTTTGCCTTCGAATTCTCTTTCGTGTTTTTAAATTGTGTTACCTAAAAGTAGACTACTGAGATTTTTCTCATACACTCTTTGCTTTCTTTGACCCACCTCCAAATTCCTCCTTCTCCTTCATCCTCTAATGCTCTACCTTTTCCTAACATTTCCAAACCCAACATAGTCTATTCATCCTTGTTTAATTTTTGAGTTTTTTTTTCTTTCCTCCTTTAAGGTAATCCCTACTTCACCCTGCACTAACCCCTTTCTAGTTTTTTTGACCCTAAAGTACTTTAAGGAAGGCATCTGAATCTTTAAGGAAAGATACATATATTAAATAGACATGTACCATTTATCTTTGAAGGCCTGATTTTTTTTTTATTTTATTTATTTTCTGGTTTCACCACTTTGGTGCATATGGCTGCTTAGATAAACTGACAACATATCCCCTAGATGTCTGTATTTACACTAAAATGTAAGGGCCCGTACAATTCCTAAACCAGGAAGCCTCTTCTAGTTTTGACTGGAGGAAAATTCAAATACTCATGGCTGCATAAAATGTTGAAGATAAAAGATAACGGAAAACATTTTTAACATAGTTTTAAAAATCCATAAATATTGCAGAATAGGAAGAAGGTAAGACACAGAATGAGGGAAGGGACCAAAACATGTCACCTTCTAAGTATGACATGGCCATGGCAATCTTGGACACACAGCAACTGTGTACAGCAACTGGCACTGAGTCCACAGAAGTCAGTACATACTACTGGTCAGCTATGTTTGAATAAAAGGACTGATAGAGCCAGATACTTGTGATTTATTTGTAACTGAAAGACTATGGGACAGTGGGAGCCATGAACTCACACAGGTGAGTTCACTGAATTCCAACATGTAGTTTAAAACATTAAATCATACATATGCTCTCACTAAAGTCTGTGGGACACTTAGAAACATAAAACTAATAAATAGGAAGAGATATTGACAGGGAAAATGAATCTGCAATAGGAGTGAGCCAGTTGTCAGGGTCAGGGACAGAATACATAGTGGATATTTGTGAGACTGTGTAATAACAATAATCATATTACAATGCGTAATTCACCACGAGTCTTCGAGTCTTTCATCTGATAGACTGCTAAGTTATGGAAAACTAATATTAAACTATTAACATAAAACTAACAGAAAGTTTATAAAAATTTCAACTCTAAAGATCTGAAGCTTGGATCCACAAATAAGTCAAACCAGATAGATGTTGTTAAGGATTTTTCACAAAGTCGAGACAAAATATTTAGACCCTGGTACATTTCTGCTTAAATTGTAGACTCCTATCGATGATGATGGAAGTAGAGTATATTCAATAAACTGAGCATTAAATCCCAATTTAAAACAAAACAGCAACAACAAAACATTTGCTTTAACAGAATCCCATGTCTCTCAATGTAAAGGAAAGGCAAACATACAAGGAGCAAGTACAGTGGCAGACAGACTCTTCCCCTCTCTCTGACGTACTATAAATACTTAGGCATGCCAAATGTACACAGAATCTTGAATCTAAAACTGTTATCACATCACATTTATAAAAATAACCCCCCTTTAAACAAAATCATTTTATATGGAAGTAAAATTTAAATATTCTGCTCATTAATCATATGTTGGGAGAAAAAAATATGCCTTTGTCACATCAATCAGAAGATTATTTACTTTCATAGACTTATAAATGATGATGGAGGCTCTTCTAAATAAAAGTGCTTTTTATTTCTTTTGAGATAATTAGTTTCTACCTCCCCTTCTGCAAGGCAAGGGCTCAAGTGTACTAAATTCTGAAGCTGCATATGTTATTTAAACATCTGATTGTTGCCTTTGTTCCAAATAGATAAAATTTTATGAAAAGTTTACCATAGTGCACAAAATATGAACAAACAGGGCCTTGCAAAATTGAGTATTCTCCTAGATTTCTATACCACATGAGAGAATCGAGATAAAAGTAAAGAACTCCTTTATTATGGAGTACAAAAATTCCCTAGAATACCTTAAATATTACATATACCTCTTAGAACAGGTTGCCCTGTCAGGAATATGATTACATTGGCTCTTTCTCTTACTGTGGACATACCAACAAAATATTAATTATGAATTTGATTTATTTTAGGGGAAGTAATATTAAAGAGTTTAAAGGCTGATCATATTTCTTCTAAGAATATGATTAATTCTTTCCCTGAGAGACTTATTTTATATATGTTGATAAGTAATCTTGAGAATGATAAATAATACCAATTAATACTACTCAAACTCAATCCTTTATATATAATGTATGCAAGAAAAATGTTTAAATGTGAAATCATATTCTTTGTTATATTTCACTTTATATTTAAGTTCAAATTTGCTGCTAAATATTATATTGATAAAAAATAATTTTATATTTAAAACTGATAGGATAGAGATTAGAATGGGCAGTGTCCTAAGAATGTACAAAGTTATAAATTTCTTAAGGGATATGTAATAAAAGACTTGCAAATATTATAAGTTTTGAGTCTCAGTAGCACAAAAGAGCAACAAAAACTTGAATAATGATTGTTTATATAGTCAGGCATCAGTTTTCTAAAGAAAACAATTCTGATTTTTTAGCACTTTTCCTATGCTTTCATGCATTTACATATTAAGAATTGATTCCATATAATACTTGTGATATATATCCATATATAACATATTACATTTGTTTTACCTTGATGCAGTCTGATTATACAGGAATGAATAATATGCTTACCTAAAAGAAAAAGAAACAAGACAAAAACAAAAAACAAGATGTTAGTTTCAAAGAGATAGTATTTCAATGCTTTCAATGGACAAAATAAGACAGGTGGACAAAAACTACAGCTGTCCTTCCAAGTACCAGTTTCCTATTCTTCCCAGAGATCTTTATGGATATGACCAAATCAAATAGGGCAAGCTGTATTCAAAACCACAAAGGGAAACGTTTTTCCACTTATGATTATATTTGTATTTATTTTTGTTTTTATATTAATTACAGTTTATTCACTTTGTATCCCAGTTGTATCCCCCTCCCTCCTCCCCTCCCAACCCCACACTCCTTCCCTTGTCTCCTCCTATGCCCCTTTCCAAGTCCATGGATAGGGAAGGTCCTCCTCCCCTTCCATCTGACCCTAGCCTGTCAGGTCTCATCAGGACTGGCTGCATTGTCCTCCTGTGTGGCCTGGCAAGGCTGCTCTCCCATCCAGGGTAGGCAGTCAAAGAGCCAGCCACTGAGTTCAGGTCTGCCTATATTTATATTGAGTTGAAGATGGTTATTTTCATCAGTTCTTTCCTACCATTAGCATACAATCAATCAGATACAAGATATTGGCAAAATGGTTGGTGGGATTACATTATTTCCTTAAAGATCTAAACACCACCTTACCCTCCAGAATCAATGAAATATTCTAAGTGCATTAGCTTGGCTACTTGGCAGTGCAGGTGTGTTTAAAACCGAGGATAAAACCTGAAGTGTCTGAAACTATGCTATGAATCAGATGGATATCCATAAACATAGAGGAGGTCTGGAAATCCTACTATTTACATTTTATATTAGAATGGTAGAAAGTATAGCTGAGCACTTAAATTATTGACATCTTATTACAGAACATCCACTGTGCTTAAAATGTAAATTTTCTGTTTAGCCAGTTCACCTCCAAATTGGAGAAAGCAGATGAAACATTTAGGGGAACGTGTACAAGTTGGTGTTGTGTACTTTTTTGTTTTTGTTCTTAACCCTTTTCTGTTGTTGGAACTTGAACTCAGGGGCTCATACATACAGGGAAAGAACTCTACTCCTCCTGAGTGAGCACATACAGATGAAAACACACATGTTATCTGCAGGTTGAGGTTAGACATTCCAAATCTCAATGGAAGTATCCCAATAATGCCTCAAGAGTGTTATAAATGGAAAATTACCTTGGTAAAGTCTATTGTAATTTAACTCATGAAAATTTTCATTGTTTATTATTATGCATTTCTTAGTGTTTTGTACTGAATATTTCAAACTACAGGTCATGAGGAAGCATCCCTTAGAGTCTATGTATTGCACGTTTTAGCTTTTTTTGTGCCTTGAGGCAAACACCTACATCTATTCCCCTGTTCATGCCTACTCTCAGCTCCTTACCGATCTTACTTTTTCTAACCACCTAACTCATATCCTTTGTTTTCTCTCTTTGTAAGAAAACAAGCAAAACCCAAATAACAAAACCTCAAGAAACTAACAATCTCTCTCCCTTCTTTCTCCTCTCTCTCTCACACACACATACAGAGAGTGTGTGAGAGAGAGAAATAAACAAGCAAAAGTCTAATAAGACAAGACAAAAAATGTACAATACTATTGAGTTCCCTTTGTACTGTCCCCCTACATTTAGGCATGGGCCCTGCCTCCACAGAGGTATACAGAACATGCTCAGTGAGACTCCATTGGAGAAGACTAGTTTTCCCTTGGTAGTATCAATTGCAGTTAGCATTAGATGTGGAAGCCAGTATCCATTACTCCCTCTTGGCACTGTGACCCATTAGGCTTGAACCTGTGCAGGTTTTCTGCATGCTGTCATAGTTCGAGTGAGTTCATATGTGCAGCAGCCCTATTGTGTCTGGAGAAAGGTACAAGTAGTAGAAATTAAATAAGATTATAAAGAATAAATTAATATGTAATAAATAATTAAGCTAATAATATAAAATGAAAAACTATTACTGAAAGTGATGTCTAATAAAATTCAGAGGAGCTGTGTGTTGAAAGTACAGGATGTATTTATTGTTTTGTTTGGATGATTGGTTGTTATGTTTTTTTTTTTTTTTTCTTGGCAAAGCTCAAAAAAATTACTAAACTTTTTTAAAATTAAAACTGGAAGACAGCAACAGTGTTTTGTAGTTCAATAAACTGGAACGCTACATCAATAGGACATTAAGGAGCAATTTTTGGCAATTTTGGGCATGTAACACAACAATTCTACACTGCTATTTCCCAATAAAACTGTAATTCATTTTACATAATGTCTCTTTTGAGAGGTAGAATTTCTAATTGGAATATGCTGATTTTCTAATTAACATGGTTAAGGCAGATCTGCACAATTTAGGTAAATTTCAGTTTCTTTGAGTTGTACATGTCCTACATGCACACAAATTTTCCTTTGTAACCTCTGTAAGAGTCTTCAGAAGGAGAAAAAAACTTCAGCTATACAATGCTTTCCTAGAGGAGATTTATGAGCAGCCTATTGTTATTTGTTACATTGGTTTTGACCCATATTATTTCAACCCCCTCCATGAACTCAAATGTGCTTATAAGTATTTATGCTCATTCTTTGCTCCATTATATATATTTGAGATAATCTGGGCACTGAGCCCAGATTGCTTCATTTTGTTGTTGTTGCTGTTGTTTATTTGTAGACTGTCCTAGATTCTTGTGAGAGGGCACATTGTAAGTTATTACCATAATTATGGGGAGATTGGCACTCTGTGACTTTAACATAAGAAGATTCTGTCATTATTTTATAATAAACAGACTACTGTATATTTGGAGTACTTCATTATACGGATAAAGTATTTTATTTTCAGCATTGCCTGAATATCAAGATCATGTTCAGGACATGGCATCATTTTAAACCGTGTCTGCCTTTGCTCATAATCAGAAATCTATTTAAAGACAGGCTTTAGTTCATTTTCAGTTTGTTCATTAATGCCTCACATTCCATGATGTGCATAAAATAGGATGATGCTAAAAAAACCATCACTTTTAATGCAGGACACACTTAGAGTACATGGGTTGAAGAAAAGCAGAATTAAATCAAAATTATATACATAAGCTACAATACTAAACAGTAGTTGCAACTTGAATTTGTTAAACATGCCACATTTATTGAGTGTTTAACCTAAGATTGGATATGTATTCCTCAGCACAACAGAATATCATGTTTCTCAACAGACCTCCTGAGCCTCTCAAGAAACAATCCTCAGTGCTAATTGGACTATTATAGTGAAATCATGAGCAGTGATATCTCCATTATGATGTGTCTTGGCTTTGAGAGAAAGTTTGGCTCAAATTTGTAGTTATTGTTAGTCTCTTTCATTAGAGTTCATTTACATAAATCCCTAATGTCTATACCGTCATTCCTCAGTGCTTTCATTTGTAAGATTAAGATGTGGGGAGAGGTGAAGGATGGGGAGAAAGTTTAGGGGTCTTCAACCTATATTTGAGTGTCATTAGATGAAATTTAGAATAATTTAATTTGGATCAAATAGTTGTTACATTCTACTAATGATCTTTTTTACTTTGGAGTGATCAGTCTTTCTTATTCTCTTTCCAAAGAACCAGTATCTTTATGATAACATCAACTAAAATGAGATTTAATACGTTTATAACATCCTTAGGGGAAACACTCTATCAGGCTCAACAATGGAAAACAAGGATCTGTTGGCCTTGCCCTTCCCCCATATCCTTTACCTTGATAAAGGTTAGATTGCATTCCTAAAGCTAGTGACCAAGGACAAGGGCCAAGGTTTGATCTCTTATTGTCTACCTTCTCTCCATGAGGCTGATCACCAAGGTCCAGCTATCAAATTACTACAGTCAAAAGCCCCCCTTTGGCTACCCTAATTAACATGCCCAATCAAAACAAACCAACTCATCCTAACACTGGGATTCCTTTGTTTCCTTCAATAAAATGTCATTTGCCTTGGAACATGTCTTGTTCCTATACAGAAGGAGTTCTTTGTCTCTTTGGGAAAAATATCCTTTCCCCTCCTCTTCTCACTAGTCCATTTCGCTTCAACCTTGTTCTATATTTCCTTTCTTTGTCTCTTATTCCCTGCTCTTTACCCTCTGGGGAAAATAAACTTCCTCTTTCCTAAGAACTTGAGTGTTTATGCTGATTCTGGTTCTTTCACTTACAATATATGCAAATCTCATGTTATAATTTAACCCAGAATGATATGGCTTGATTTTCGATATTGGTCTGAAGCTACTTTCATTGCTGAACCTGTGAGTGTAAACACACAACACACACACATACACAACCAAATGCACATGCACACAGTCGCACACACACACATTGTATTAGGGTCAAAGGCTTTATTTCCCTTGAGAGTTAGTCTTCTCACCTATGTAACTCCTTCTTTATTTTGCATCCTTAAGTTTGAATTTCTAGTATCTAAACAATGAAATTGAAGTCAGTTCTTAACAACGTGACAAGCTCAACAACATTTGTGTGCATCTTTATCTTCTTTCAATAGGACTTAGAGTCTCAGGCAAGGCTTTACCAGCAGTATCCCAGCCTCAATCAAACCCTATTGTTTTATTTTTTCTCTTTTGGATTCTTCTGTCCTGCAATCTTCTCTTTAACTCCAATTAAGGCTTGTAAGGTCACTCTCATGCCTCTCAAGTCCAATTACTGTGGGTACTTAGAAACTGGTTCTGTAGAAAAGCACTGACCCTTTTACTTTTGCCCACAAGGTAGCTTAAAGACAAGCCAGGAATTGAATCGCAGCCTTCACATTGGGGCACGTACTTTACTCTTTTCCATGCTTTACTCTGCAAGCAGGCATGGTAATTATGCAAATAAAATCTGATTAAAATGCATGATGCTTAGCCAACATTAGCCCATACCTAAAAGCACTAACATTAGAGTAACTATGGCTTCCTACTGTTATCATTTCCCACCAATGTCTTCTTCCAACTCTCCTAAAAATGCCTGGAAGTCTCCTGTAATTGTCCTAAACCTGCAGTAACCTTGATTCCAGGAGCAGCAAAACCTCAAGGACAAATCACTCCATGATAGCATGTCCACCAAGTGAGAACATTCAGATCAGGGGTCTTTTATGACACTATTTCTCTAACCAAGGACCATACATGTATATAACCCAGAACCCCTGCTCAGATGTAGCCCATGGAAGCTCAGTATCCAAGAGGGTACCTAGTAAGGAGAACATGGACTGTCTCTGACATGAACTCAGTGGCTGGTTCTTTGACCTTCCAACCCCACATGGGAGGAGCAGCCTAGCTAGGCCAGAGAGGAGGACATTGTAGTCAGTCCTGGTGAGACCTGATAAGCTAGAGTCAGATGGAAGGGAAGGAGGACCTCCCTGTTAGTGGACTTAAAAGGGGCAGGGAGGAGATAAGAGAGGGAGGGTGGGATTGGGAGGGAATGAGGGAGGGGACTATAGCTTGGATACAAAGTAAATAAACTGTAAATAATATAAAGATAATGATTTGGGGATGTAAAATATTCTTCACAACAAAGTTTTTATTTCTCCTGTTCCAATTAAAAATTAGATTCTGTCTTTTTACACAGAAATAATAAATAAGTTACAACTACACCAGCAGAGCATGATTGAAATAAAAGCTTAGAAATACATCCTCATGTTTTACATTTATGCATTTATCTTACTAGTATAATTAATGTATTTAAAACTTACAAATTTTTCATAATAAATTATTGTGTGGTAAAGTGAATTAATTCAAATACTTTCAGTGTTTTACCTATGCTTACATCTGTTGTGTTATGAAATTATATTTTGCTACTTAATTATATATTGGTGATTTTATGTTCATTATGATATATATTGATATATAGTGCACTATTAATTGAAACATATACCAATAGTTCATCTTTCATGAAGCGAATGTCAATCAAAGTATAATTAACATTTATCCAAAAACAAGCCAAAGAATAATGTAGATTAAATAACCAGAAGTTTTATTTTTATAAACTAAAATACAAACTTGAAATCTTTTCTTTCCAAGTCCCTGCTATGCTGTTTTATATTTCCAGATGTACTACATTGAAGTTCTGTTCTGGAAAGCATTGGAATAAAGCTGGGAAACTAGTTCTGTGCATATTGCTCCAACTTAAATCCTAATAGTTGTCAAACTTACTCACATCACCAGCCCTGTTCAACCCTGCCTATTCCATTTGCATCTTCTGTGAGTTTGACTTTTCACTAACTTCGAAAGTTACACACTAAAGAGCAGCTAAACTAAGCAGAACATGCAAGCACACTAAAGAAATGAAGGACTGGAGTCCAAGACAACTTGTTCATTTGTCAAATTTTGTTCTTCGCTGACTATGTTAGATACCAGATGCTCAAAATAATTGGTACAGGACAGTACTGGTCATGAATAATGTAAGTGGGGTTACTTCACTTCACATTTCTGCAGTGGTACGATGAGCTCCATGAGTATTGCAACAAACAAATCATTCTCCATAACTGAAAACTGATAGAGCAATTATAATAATAAAAAAGAGAGAATAGAAATATGTGAATAAAGAAAAAAACGCTGACTTATAGATATAAAATCACAAATTCAAATTGTATATGAACATACATATGTATCTATATCAAAAAATAACTGTGGCATAGTCCTGTAATCCCACCACTCAGAAGCTAGGGGAAAAAAAAAAACATTCAAACTCAACGCTTCATAGAGTAATAGAGTATCAAATAAAAAGAACCAACAAAATAAAACAAAACAAAATAACAATATATTAGATCTAAGATAACTTGTTAAGAGAGACTGGACAGTCAGTTAATAGATACACTACAGATTTGTCACTAGTTACTTTATTTTTGTTTTGTTTAGTTATTTTGACACTAGGTTTCGTTGTGTAGCCCTGGCTGTGTTGGAATTAAATCAGTAAACTCGGATGCCTTCAAATTCATAGAGACCTGCCTGCCTCTGCCTCTTGAGTGCTGGGAAATAAAGGTGCGTGCTGCCACCGCCTGGCAATGGTTACATTCTTTATGCTATAGGGTTACGTATTTTATGATGGTTTTCTTCTGTGACCTGTAGAGCAGCAAAAGTTAATAAGCATATGTAACATAATATATAAAATTATATATAATATATAATCAAGTTTGTTTTTATACTAGGTCTCCAATATCTTACTTATGGCTGACACATATCCTCTTTTCTTATAAGACATGCTCTGAAAAATCACAGCAGAAATGCAAGGAAAAATATGTATATAATCATAATTATTTCTCTATGGCAGAGGTTCTCTAACTAGACCATATGCCCTAGATAATTAAAATATTCTAGAAACAAACGAGGACAAGATTGGCACGCATTCATTGGTTGTCAATTAATTGAATGATTAGAGTAACTCCTCTGTGCTTTTCAAACCTTTCTCATATAACATTAGGGAGATGGTTCATTCTAAAGATTCCATATTTTCGCTGTTTCCTTTCCTGTTTGTGTTAATCATGGACTCTTGTCTTAGTAACTTTGCCAGAAGTTTTACTTACAGCCTATATTTGAAAAAAAAACATTCACTATTAAACATGTATAACTGTACACAAATATTCCAATTCTGTTCTAACGGAATTTGGCAAGCTTATCAAAATTTGCGAAATTCAGAGGTGTTTATAGTCCTTCATTCCTTATGTACGTACATTACAATACTTCACAGCCAAGCCTGAGTGAGAAAGTGTGGTGACCTGCTTGCAATGACAGTGTCAGAGACAGATGACGCTATGATAAAACAAGACATATCACACAGTTTGTGATTCAGAAGTGACAGGACGTTGTAGGAAAATCTGAATAACTCTGGCTATTCAAGCAAGTACATTGAGAATTACACAGAGTGGTTTTAGAAATGCACAAATGATAATATATCACACAATGGTAAAGTAAAAATGTATCACTGAAATCAGAACATCTCCACAGGAAAATAATCTTGTTAACATTCTATCCATGTTAAGCAAATATAAGTAAACCTCCTTGTAATAGCTAACCTTCCATGCTTAAGAAATAAATAATGGCTACAAAACCTTAGTAGTCAGTGGTGCTTTATTTCAAACTATGAAACAACGCATATTTATAACTTGTCCTACATAGTGACATTAAAATTAACACAATTATTCTGGCAGTTACTTTGTTTTTAAGTATATTTTTCAACAGAATATTACATAAATGAAGAAATAATATAGACTGTTTTTAAATAATAATTTCTTTAGATAAGCTTAGAAAATTTATTATTTAGTGATTTAAGTATATTAAAAAATTCTCTCCTTTGCCTTCATTCCATTGACTTCCAATGCCATTTTTATATAAAACTATATGAATATGGAGACCCCATTATACAGGAAATAGAATTATATATGGTTAGCAACACATTATGAAAAATTGCCATTGATGCTATATCTGAGAGTTTGAGATACATAACCGGTGGGACTTAAAAAGAAAGGCTAAAATTTCTTCTCTTTGATCTATATCACATTTCTCTAAAAAAGTCACTGAAATAAATCTTCAAAAAAGGTTACATTTGAGGGAATAGCTAGTATTTTCTGTTGACATAAACAATAATTGATAAGGTTCTGCTGAATACTTTTAAATAAATACTGATGTATTACACTTAGGATTACTAGTTACTTTCCATTTCCTTTCAACTTCTGCCTCTGGATAAGCTCAACTATTCCCAGGAAGAAAGACTGATCAAGTACATTTGTCATGTGAGCCACGGTAATAAGGCGATTCATCATAGTCCGTCAGACTTTTACTCTGGAAAGAATGCTGCCTTTTTAGCCTCACTTAAAAATCTGCTGTCACTCCTGCTGTAAATTTGGTAGACATTTTGGACATGTTTAAAAGCCCTCCTAAACTGATAGTGGCATATAATTAAGTTTTCAGCTATTGAAGCTTTTTACTCTTTCTTTCTTGTATTTGTTTTTTCCTATGATGTGTATGACATCAGCAATTCATCTTAAGAGTGTAGTGTGGCCTCCTCACAGAATACAATCCTTTGTTCCTGTCCCCGTTTCAACTTAGGATTGGCCAGTGTCCAAAATCACTCAAAATGACAAAAAGAAAAAAAAACAAAAACAAACAAACAAACAAACAAAAAAAAAACACCGTTAACAAATGTCTAAAGTGAGCAATTTGGTTTTCTTCAGAAGTCTAAAAATCCACTACATTCTGAACTTTACTCACTAAGACTGCAAAATATGGTATTTATAATGAAACAAATTAGAGGAAAGGTTTCTGAAAAAAAGGGGGGGCTATAAACCATGTGTTTATATTGTTTTCATTTCTGTAATGTATCTTGTCATTCTCTTTGTTTACTCAGGCAATTACTCCATGTGTTTTCTTTACTTGAAACCGCTTGCAACATTTATTCCGACTATACTTTACCACATTATAAATCCTAAGTGACCTTCCTCCCTTTCTGTCTTTCATATTTCCTCTATCTTACCATCTTTATATTATAATTTTTGCTTACTTTTCTAAGTTATGGTTCCACTATGTAGCCTAGGAAGTTTTAGTATTACCTATAAAATCTGCCTTAACCTTGCATTTTCTAGATACCTTTGTCTCGTTCTCCCAAGTTTAGTGTATTTTAGTTATACCCACAACCCATGTCTGTAATATGATAATTTTACGAAAATGTGCTACATTTACACAATTAGGTGCTATTCAAATGTAAATAAAACGGAAATAATAAAATTTTCAGGTAAATGGATGGACCTATAAAAGATTATATTGAGTGAGATTATGCAGACTCAGAAAGAATAATGTCTTATGTTCTTTCATTTTGGCATTTCCTAGCTCCCAGTCCCAAGATACAATGGAAATAACCACCTAAATCAGGAAAGTAAGATAAAATCATAGGGGCACGTGCAGAGGACACGGGTGGGAGAGGATGCTTGAGAGGAAAAGAGCAGGATCTAGGTGATGTGAAATGGGAAGTAAAATAACATGGAGAGGATGTCAACTATTGTTTAGGGAAGGTGGTGAGCCCAGGAGGGGAGCATGGACAAGAGAGGAATACCATCAAGGTTTTCTGATAAAGGCTCAAGAAATCAAACCTATTTAATATAAACTTTAATAAAATTTTATTCCCTAACTACACCCTGATTATATAATTATGAATCCAGGACTGAAGCTCAACTTGAATGTGTCTATCAACATGGGTCCGGCATATGTTACTGTGGAAACATTTTTAAATCAATTTGTAGGTGAAAAACTATATCTAATCAATTTATATTCACTGTAGTTATATAAGTCCTCTTGAAACACTGATTTAAGGTTCACTGAGTCAGTGCTCATTGACAAAATACAAGCTAATCCTGAAGATTCCTGATAAACCAGGGTCAGATGAAAGGGGAAGAGGTCCTCCCCTATCAGTGGACTTGGAAAGGAGCAGGAGGAGATGAGGGAGAGAGGGTGGGATTGGGAGGGAATGAGGGAGCAGGATACAGCTGGGATATAAAGTTAATAAATTGTAACTAATATTTAAAAAAAATAGCAAAATACAAGCTAAGAATTCTGTGATGCTCAGAGCATAATTTTTTTAAATTTTTTTTTTAATTTTTTTGGTCAGTCTGGAGGTGTATGACCTTCTTTCATGTGTTTCTGTTAAAATCCATCTTACATAACAGCTATGTCTTTAAATATTTACATTCAGTATTTATTTATAATAAATCTCTAGCTGTGGAAGAAATAGCATTTTACTGATTTTGAGTCACTTTACTAGACCCTCCTACGGCTTTCAACTTCACAGTCAGGCCTCATGCTAGATTTTATTCAGTCTTTCCAGTCTAATTCAGAAATTTTGGTCCCTTTCCAACTTCACCCCATATTATTTGACAAGTTTTTCTTTCACAATAGAAGTCACAACTTGGTTAAAGACAGAAATACTAGATGGCTATTCAAAATAATGCTGGGAGTCATTTTTTTAGCAAAGAAATTGGCAACAATGAAACCTCAACAAAGACACCTAGTGTTTCTTGTTGCTCAGTGGCTAAGAGCACTGTCTGCTCTTCCAAAGGACCCAGGTTCAATTCCCAGCCCCCATATGGCAGCTCACACCTATCTGTACCACCACAGTAATGCACCTTCACAGTAATACCTTCACAGTAATGCACATAAAATAAAAGTAAACAAATTAAAACACATATTTTCATAACATAGAATATATACAAGCAAAAAAATGAATTGGTAGTTTGTTTTCTTTTTCTCTTTTGTGTGTACACACACACTAATGTATGTAACAACAATAATCCAAAAAAAAAAAAAAAAGCTACCAATTTGAGAATGTGGGAAGATGGGTGTGGAGAAAAGAAGGAAGGAACCAAAAAAAGTACAGGGAAGAAAAGCAAATGAAAGGAGAAAAGAAAACTTGTTGGGGAAAGAGTCTAATGTTACGGTCGGTCTATGCTCAACAGTGACAAGTCCCAAGGTTCAATGCCCAGATACCCAGTAAATAACTGAATAATACATGAACATATTTAAGTAATCATTTCCTTCTGATTTCTCAAAGTATTTTTTATGATATAAAAATTTTAATGAATAATTATCATGGACACAAGAGCTTTTTTCTTATTCAATATTACAATTATATTTTAAAATTCTGTAACTCAAATTATTGGTAATTTACGAGTTATTGGGGTCTTTTAATGGCATTCGATACAAAATAATTACATCATTGTCTGTAGAAAATCGTGTTGATGTGTGTAGAGGTGTGTAGCTACTTCCCATATTTTCCTTACATATTACTTTCAAGTTTGTTTAAATTACTCCTTGGTTAACAAGAAAAGGGGTCAAATTGAATGGTAACCTTTGATAGTAGTAAGAAAGGAATATTAAACTCTTTAAAATATTGAATAAAAATGCTTAATTTAAAGGTATACATTAATGTAACTTTATGAGAATCATTTTAAATGTTTTAATTAAATTATTTACTTACTTTACATCCAGGTTATAGCTTACCCTCCTTCCTTTCCTCTCATTACTTCCCTATCACCTCACTTTCCCCTATCTATCACTCCTCCCTTCCCCTCAGAAAAGTGAAAGCCTTCTATGGCTATAAACCAGCCTTGACATATCAAGTTGCAGTAACGTTAGGCACATCTTCTTCTATTGAGGTTAGACCAGGTAACCCAGTTAGAGGGAAAGGATCCAAAGGCAAGCAATGTAGTCAAAGATGGCCCATGTGAAGATTCAGCTATACAACTGCTACAAATGTGCAAAGAGCCTCGGTCCATCACATTCATGCTCTCTGGTTGGCACTACAGTCTCTATGAGTCCCTTTGGACCCAGGTTAGGTGATTCTTCAGGTTTCCTTGGAGTGTCCTTGACCTCTCTGGCCCCTTCAATCTTTCCATCCCTTCTTCCAGAGGATTCTCCAAGTTCTACTTAATGTTTGGCTGTAGTTCTACCCATCAGTTTCTAACAGTGACTGGGTGAAGCCTCTCTGACAACCTTTATTTTAGGCACTGTCTGCAAATACAGCAGGATATTATTAATATGTCAGGGGTGGTCTCCCTTCCTTATCATGGCATGAGTCTCAAGGTAGGCCTATCATTGGTTGGCCGGTTCCTCCAATTCTGCTCCATGTTTTACCCCTGCACATCTTATAGGCAGTATAAATTGTGGGTCTAAGCTTTTGTGGTTGGTTTGGTGTCCCTAACCCTCTACTGAAAGTCTTGCCAGTTACAGGAGATGGCCAGTTCAGGCTCCATATCCTTCATCGCTAGCAACCTTAGCCAGGGTTACCCTCATAAATTTCTGGGAGTGTCCATTGACTTAGGTTTTTTGCTTGTCTCAGAGATGACCACCTCCAAATCAGTTGTCTCTCTCACTACTCTCTCCCTTTTTTTTTTTCCAACAAATCTGTATAAATACTATTTACTTTAGTTGAATCATAGGAAATTATTAAGTTTTACATTAATATTTGTCCAAGGTAATTAACATTCAATTTTTAAATATGAGCTATTTATGATTATTATTTCTTTTTTTTTAGGAGTTATTTTTTTTGTATTTTATTTTTTTCTTATCAGTTACATTTTATAACTCTGTACCCCAGCCATGTCCCGATCCCTCCCTTTATCCTCCTCCTACCTCCTCTACCCACACTTCTCCTTCCATCTACATCTCCCCCACCCCCGGCCACCTATTCTATTTCTATTTACTCTTCTCAGTGAGATTCACATTTCCACCTTTGGGCCTTCCTAGTCTTGGGTGTAGTTAAACTCCTTGGGTTGAGGTATTATTGTAATATCTTTTGTAGGGCTGGATTTGTGTATAAATGTTTTTAAATGGTTTTGTTATTGAACATCTTGTTTTCTACATCTATTTGGATTGAGAGTTTTGCTAGGTATAGGAGTCTATGTTGGCATCTCTAGTCCCTTCGGGTTTGGAGGAGTAGACCTTGAAAAGGCTGGAGCGCTGAAAGTGATGTAATTTTATTTCAATTAAAATGTACAATATTTTTAAAATAAAAAAATGTGTGTTTATAGTTGAGAGCTAAAAATATTTTTGTTGTTGTAGTTTTGATCAAATTGACATTGTCCATGTGAGTTTTGTTTACTCTGATTCTGTATTTTGTAAGTGGTATTCATGAATATGAATGTTCACTGTTGTGGAAATATAAAGTGTGTGTGTTTGTGTGTCTGTGTTTGTGTTTGTGTGTGTGTAGAGATCTTCCTTAGCTGGTCTCTGTTTTAGCTTTATTTTATTTATATATATATTATGTATTTGTTCCTGTATATGTTCAACTTTGTGTGTGTGCGCATGTGTGCGTGTGTGCGTGTGTGCGTGTGCATGCACATCACTACACACAATTATAATTATATTTGCTACTTGGTAGCCTGAAGCCCATCAACATGGCTAGATTATCTAGCCAAAGAGCTACAAGGATCCATGTGTGTTATACCATCCCTACTCCCCCTTCTGCCATTACAGATGTGCAGTAACAGGACCAAACCTGTGTGGTTGCTGGGGGTCCTCATTAAGGTCCTAACGTGCGTACTGGAAGCTGCCTACTGGCTGAGCCATCTCCCTTCCCTTTAGTCTTCTCTTCTGTTCCCCTACCCACATTCCTCTGAAAATCTGTCTTGCTTCTAAGTCAATTTAAGAAATTATGTAAAACAATACACTTTTAGTAAATCCTCCTTATTCTTCATTAAATACATCACTGATTAAAAATTATTCTAATTCAATATGTAACAATGAACAATTGTGTTTTAAGGCTTTTAAAGATGATGAAAGCTTTTGAAAAACTTTGATTTTGCAGCCTTTGTATTTTCTAAAATTAAATATTTCAAAATATGTCTGTATTTCTATCTTTTACTGGAATGAGGGCTCATTGTTTTATTGTATACTCATAGACACCTGCTATTACTTTCATATACCAGATGAGGTTTGTGGAAGTGTTAATCAGCTGTAGAAGTTTTCTGGTGGAGATTTTCATTTCCTAGGACTCATGAGAAGTAAGAAGATCATGAGTTTGAGGCCACATGAGTTATAGTGTATAGCTGTGCAAAACAAACAAATAAATAAATGTTAATACTTGAGATTTAATGTCAGAATTTCTTTTTTTAATTTTTGGCAGTTGATCTTCCAAGGCTCCTCAAAAGCCAGGTGCTATGAATTCTACCTGTGTTTAATTCAAACTCGTGTATGTGGATTTTTGATGCTCTGATAATGTGAATTATATTCCATTCTCTTCACAAAATTTGTAAATAATCAGTGATTACTTATGTGGTAATAATGTTTCTCATATTAGCCAAATAAGAATTATGTATATAGACCAAGTTTTGACAGAAATAATAAAAGGGTTGCATATACTCTTTTTTTCTTAATCACAAAGACAAAATAAAGTGCAAAAAACTTTTTAAAAATTAAGTGAAAACAATCCAGTAGTCTCTAAAATAAGATATAATTCTCAAGACCACCAGTCCTTCTGTGATATAAAAAAGTTAAACCAAATAACGTATAATTTCCCAAGAAGATAAACAGTGGCTATGCATTTGACAAGCACCTTTAAGTCAGATTTATTCTTAAATGTTTTCAAGACAAAAACAGATGAATACAAAATAAATATTATAAAAACACTTTGTATGAAATTCTCAAAGAACAAATAGAAATGAAAAATTAAAATGAAAATTGGAAGGAGGTTCAGTAGGCGACTTTTGCATGGCAGGAACCCATCCTGAACAACCGGGCTGTTTAATACCATTCCTGTTTACATGTTGATAAGGCTTTTGCTCCTGTGCAAACTGTTCAACCCTGAGCCGGATAATTCTGGACATAGACACGAGCCTTAAAACAGAAGACAATATTTGCGGCAGCTTCTGGCGATATTTTTCGGGTACATAGTCTAATAACCAAATCAACCCTCAAGATATATACGGCAATTTTTATTGTTTAATAAATGTCATTTTATTATGACTCAATACTTTATACTGTAAATTACTTTTAGAAGCAAATCGATAATAACCCATGATTAAATAATGATAATATTTTCATCTTATTAATTACATTAATAATAAAATAATTTGTGGTGGCTGGTTTGCAAAAAACACAGAAATTTTATGGTATTTTTCCATATTTATTTCAAATTAGGGGTCTAAATATAATATATCTAAATGCATGTGAAATATATCAAAATGCATTTTCTAATTAAGAAAGTATTAACTAGAAAATATCATTTTTCAGAACTTATACATTAGTATTTCATTTCATAAATACACAGGAAAAATTCTCTATATTTTTCTACTGGATGATCCATAATCAAATAGTATTTCCATTCTCTCACAGAACTTGATATATTAAAATAAGCACTGAGAATAAAGTAAATCCAAGAAAACACTTTCGTTCATTCAGAATAACTTACTTCTTGAAATTATAAGTGACAGAATGAAGTTATCCTTCAATTACCTGATTGTTTTGTTGTTTTTTTTTTAACTACTTTGCTTGTTTCCATTAAATAAAAGTAAAGTTGGGCCTACTTTCCATATGACATTTTGTAAAAGCATATCGGATATGGTTTCAAAATATCCCAGCACTACTGACAAAGTGAAGAGAAATACGATTTCCATGTTGTTTGTTTGTTTGTTTGTTTTGAATTTTATTTTTTTTCTTACCAGTTACATTTTATTAACTCTGTATCCCAGCCGTGTCCCGATCCCTCATTCCCTCCCAGTCCCTCCCTCCCTCATCTCCACCGTACCCCTTGCCAAGTCCACTGATAGGGGGGACCTCCTCCCCATTCATCTGATCCTGTTCTATCAGGTATCTTCAGGACTGGCTGCAAAGCTCTCCTCTGTGGCCTAACAGGACTGCTCCTCCCTTGGGGGGTGGGGAGGCCAAAGAGCCAGTCATTGAGTTCCTGTTAGAAATAGTCCTTGTTCCCCTCACTATGGGAAACCAATTGGTTACTGAGCTACCACAGGCTACATCTGAGCAGAGGTTCTAGGTTATATTCATACGTGGTCCTTGGTTGCATGTCAGTCTCAGAAAAGACCCTGTGCCCAGATATGTTTGGTCCTTGTGGAGCTCCTATCCTTTCCCCCTCAGACTAACTCCCCTTCTTTCTTATGATTCCCTGTACTCTGCCAAAGGTTTGGTCATGAGTCTTTGCTTTGAAAACACTGATAGTTAGGGTCTTTCAAATGCGCTCAGTAGACTCCTGTTATATGTTTGTTTGTTTAGAGAGAAAAAATGTTGAGTCTTTTAATGGATATTTTTGTCTGTCTTGTTGTAGTGCACATAAAATTGATCTACAGTTTGCATGTTGATGGCCCTTGATTTCCTGGTCTAGAATCATGTATTCAGTATATGAAAAAAATAATAGAGAGCTTAATAAAAAAAAACTTACTTTTTTATTATTTATTACAATTTATTCACTTTGTATCTAAGCTGTGGTCCCCTCCCTTTTCTCCTCCCAATCCCACCCTCCCTCCCTTCTTCTTCCCCTATATACCATCCCTAGTCCACTGATAGGTGAGGTCCTCCTCCCCTGACCCCAGCCTATCAGGTCTCATCAGGACTGGCTGTATCCTCTTTCTCTGTGGCCTGTCAAATTTTTTACAGTTAGATAAATTAGCATAATAAAACAAATCTTTGATACTAACACATTCCTTTTGTCCTTGGATTTTCTTGCACTACTTCGTAATGTTCTTTCGACCAAATGAATCCATTTATGAGTCTTCTTTATAAAGACCATAAATCTTAACACATTTGGAGATATATATATATATATATATATATATATATATATATATATATAATTTAAGTTCTGTGTGTTGTTTTAAATTATTTGCCTCACTGATCTTGAACAATCATGTAGATTATCATGCAAGAAACGAGTGAATATATTCTCAGGGGGAGAAAATTTACATTAGTATATTTAGTAGAAATTATAAGACTCAGTGTTAAATTAAATGCACTCATCGGTCACCCTTAGATTTACTGATTAGGAGACATGCCCGTACATACCACGCAGAAAGAAAAGAAAGTTTCTGAAACCATTTGAAAAGAATGCACCATTATCCACTAATTTATACACATGACACATGAAAATACCGTAATTCAAAAAGTATATATTGTGCCTTATGCTGTCCTTCTTTAGGTTCATCTTCTAACTAATTGGCACTCTCATCAGCAACATGACATCAGCCGACCTACAAGGGAATTATGGCAATGCATATTCCCTAGGGCTGCCATTTACACTATAAATTATGAATGTACTATTATGCTGCCACTTTGGTTTTTGAAGTGCTTATGTTAATTAAGGGCTAAGAAAGCACACACACAGCACAATCATTTTTAATTAAGATTAAAATAATTCAGTATGTCAATACAGTCCTCAGTGGGATTGATGGCTTAATGTGTCTCCTCATTTTCATGTCTGTGTAATACAGCCATGTCTTCTGTTTGCTTTTCTTTTCTTTCTTTTTTTACATTTCCCATTTATAAACCACAAAGACACTATGGGATTGAATTTATGCTTGAGACAATTACTGTAAACAGTGCAACTGCTTTTTCTAAAACACATTAGAAATGTAAAATATTTGATTCTGCAGTTAAGGGACATGTGTACATATTTTAAGTAATCCATTATTTTGCTGATAAAATTAAGAATCTTCTATGAATTTAACATAGTATAAAGCAAATAGTTTCTAAGTGTATAATAAAATAAATATATGTGGATAAGATCATTTAAATGATTCAGATGATACTATATTTTTTCATTTAACATTAAGGAGCAGATAGATAACTTAAATCTTCCTTTTCAAATGAAACCCACCTAATTCCTACCCCAACTCTTCTTCTATTTGTTCCTTTTCTTCCTCCTCCTCTTCCTGTTTTTTCTTCTTTCTCCTTTTTCTTCTTTTCTGCTACATCACCTTGCCTAGCCTGGTAAACATGCTGACCTCAAACTCACAGAGATCTCCCTGCCTCTACACCCAAGTATTGGGATTGAAAGCATGTACTATCTTTTTTTTCCCCTCATTTTTAATTTTTTTTTATTATTAGTTACATTTTATTAACTCTGTATCCCAGCTGTATCTGCTCCCTCATTCCCTCCCAAACCCTCCCTCCCTCATCTCCTCCCTGCCCCTTTCCAAGTCCACTGATTGGGGAGGACCTCCTCCCCTTTCATCTGATCCTGTTTTATCAGATATCTTCAGAACTGGCTACAAAGTCCTTCTCTATGGCCTAGCAGGACTGCTCCTCCCTTGGGGGTTGGGGAGGTCAAAGAGTCTGCCACTGAGTTCCTGTCAGAAATAGACACTCAACCAATGACCATGTATGAATATAACCTAGAACCTCTGCGCGGATGAAACCCGTGGTAGCTCAGTAACCAACTGGTTTCCCATAGTAAGGGGAACAGGGAGTATTTCTGACAGGAACTCAATGTACTATTTTTTAATGTTTAATGGAACTGATTATTACCTAACTGAGGCAACACATTTTAGTAAATTATTTTATAAAGTAAGCTTGATTTTCATTGCATTTCACAAGTTTTTGTATGTACTCAACCTAAAAATCTCATGTCGTATCTAAGTGATAACCATTACACCTTACAAGTTGTTTTTAAATGGAAGATATACCTCTCAATGAAATAAAATTTGTCATAATTCTTTAAATGGTACTTTTTTTTGCAGCTTCATGCTTGAGTGTTTTTTTTTTTCTTTCAGTCATGCCAAAATCACAAAATTAGGACTGACAAGCCATCTAAATGTTTAATTTGTCTCACCAGTAAACCAGTAAACCTGCCTGAAGTGACCACAATCTTGAAAACAAGTGAATAACTTAGAATCCTTGGGGAACTCTGAGGCTGAATCATTCAGAAGAGCTTGCCTAAGCTGATGTTGTTGGAGCTCCAGTGGAGTTAAAAAGACATAATGTCAGAAGCGAAAGCACAATTAAAATGTTTTGTCTGACAGATGCTTCATTTTGATTGACAACTTCACACCTGTGCTTTGTTCAGTGGTGGGGAAAAAAGTTCCGCTTCAACAAGAGACAAAGCTCTTTCATAAATAATGCCAAGAAAATTATTGCAAGAGAATGCACAGCTCCAAAACGCATATGTGTTTCAGTATTACAAGTGGCTTAAGATTATTCATATTACTTTAAGAGTCACTTTCTGGACGAAATAGTTAATACTTAATTCAGGACAACTGAAAACAGCCTAATGGTACTTCAATCTAATATGACATTGCATATATTAAAAGAAGAGCACTGCAAGTTTTAAGTGATAGTTACTAAGATTCTATTTGAAAAAACTAAAATTTCATAAAGCGTTTTGGAATAAACCTGATAACTTTGTTCCGTCGTCATTGGGTGAAAATATTTCTTGAATTATACTGAAAGAATTAATATTCATGAATCTGACCAAAGCACTAACAAGAATGCATGTTACTATATCAAATAACAATCAGAATAAGACAAAACAAAATAGTGATTCTGATATTTTCTTGTCTGGAGTTGGTTTGACTGGTGGTCCTAAGGGCAACTTCAGGTACAATAATCCATATGGTATACAAATATAGAAAACCTGTAACAAAATACCTAAAGAACTAATGCTACTATTCTGAGATTTTTTTTGTTTTAATTTTATAATTGCCTTATTTACCTTGGGCCAGGCATATATTTCACCTACACTGTCTCAATAACCTCACCATCTACCTCCCATCCAATGTCATCCACCTTAGTCATCCTCATGTGGTCTGCCTTCCATCCACAATCCCAATATACTTGCTTGTATTCTTCATCTGGGCCTTTTCATGCCACTTTTGGAGTCCTTCCTTCCAATCCAGGTGGTTGCCTCTCCACCTAACCCATCATGGCGTCTTCCTTCTTCCTCTCTTCCTGTCTGTCTCTAATATTTTCTTATCATCTACTCTATCTTATCCAGTTGCTTACTTAATTTTTATGATGATTTAGTTATCATAAATAACCTTTTTGGCATATTAATTTAAACTTAGTTCTCCCTATAACTGAATATTGACGCCATATTTGACACAGAGCAATCTTCACTGAGGAACATTAGCTTACTATACTCTAATGTTTGTAAAATAGTCTTCAGACTTTTTGGCTAATATTCTACCTATAAGTACACAAGGAAGCATTGTAAATAAAAACAATAAAGTTTCTATAGAAGAAATGGAAATGAAAATGCTGCCTAAATACATTTTTTAATAAGATGAAATCTCTTGGATTAAGTTTTAATATATATTTCTCTTAATTATGTTTGTGAAATGCATGGGATCGTCTTGCTTTGAAAATGAAAGAAAAAAATGTGTTTGTTGTAAAAGCTTTTCTCAAAAATCAAAGTGCAAAGATTAAGGATTAAACATGACCTTCAAATAAACATGCAACACTCTTCGCCCTCTGAGATGTGACCTGATGCTTTTATAGATGACAACAGTGGAATTTTGCCTCAGCATCCTATAAATCTGAAAAATTAGATCAGCAACTTCAGTTGGTGTAGTGCCAAGAACAGATGAAGCCAAGGAGGCTATATAATTATGATTTTCACACAATTTAAATGAGCTTCCTGAAGAGTTTTCCAATGTAACTTCACAAGTTATTGATGTCATGCACCCTCTCGTGATGTGATCTTGCATTCTTAGGATTTTATGGATTTAAAAAAAAAGATTCTATGAGGCATTTAAGTCGAAAGTTCTAATTAAAACCTCCTTCTTTGGCATTATCATTACATTGTAGTATTGTTTTTCAATATTTACTCAGATTAAATGTTTTTTGTTTTATTTTGTTTTGTTTTGTTTTTTTACTAAACTTAAACAGCACTCATGTACCAATTCCTTCCAGAGTGGCTTGGCCTTACCTCTTACCTCTCAAGTGCCATAAGAATATTCTGATTCTACACTTTCATTTATTTGTTTGATACCTGACAAGGGCATTCCACAATCATTGTAAAAAGAGCAAACTATTACAATTTGAAGTACCCTGGTCCTTTGTGAAGGACACTTAGCAAGCTTCAGAGACCTGGGTGAAGTAGTTTGTTTCCAAAACTTTACCATTTAGAGAAGAAGTATCTTTTGATTTGAAGTGGTTACAAAACAATCTGTGTACTTGAGGGAAATTTCAATGAAAGAAAAATGATATTTCAATTTCATTATCTAAAATTGTATGTTTGGTGATGGTGGTCATGAAAATAAGTTGTGCATATTCATGTGTGACCTGAAAAGAATATATATTAGTGTGTGTGTGTGTGTGTGTGTGTGTGTGTGTGTGTGTGTGTGTGTGTTTGTAGATACTTAAATTGTACTGAGCACTATTTTGGTCTTTTCCTCAAACTTAAAGTTGCTTTGTTTGTTTTTATTTTAGTTAGTTTGTTTTATTTTTCTTTTCCCTAGAAAACCCAAGCTGCATGTTCAAAATTTAAGCTTCTGAAAAGCAATTGATCCTTGCGAGCTATTCATTTGGAAAGCCCATTGACACACTGGTCAGAAAGGAGAGCATGTCATTCCAATATAGCTGACATTTTGTTAAGCAAATTACTGAGTTAAAGAAATATTTTTGTCCCTACTTCTTAAATTCACTTTAAATGAAACCCATTTTGACTTATTTTTTTTTAAGTTGAAAACATAGTTCTAACAGAAAAAATAACTTTCAATTTGAAGCAGAATTATTTGATTTTCATTCTTTAGCTATAGAGATGATACTGGTACTATGGCTCCATACAAACATTATAGAGTAAATTAGTTCAGTTTTGTCTTCTGTGTAAAAAGACACATGTTTCTGCAACTGAAGTAAGGCAATACGAAATGATATTAAAACCAAATTACACTTGGAAAGTAAGATATGACTATTTAACTGATTTATTTAAATTGTTTAAGGTATGCCATCTGCTTAAATGATGAGTGACAGTACTGCTCAGACTATGTATACCGCTAATAATTATAAACTATATGGATTTTAAAGTTATGTTCTTACATAAAGAACAATTCCTTGGCATTATTCTTTTAAATGAAATCTCTAAATCAGGTTGGATTTGACAATTATCCATATTTCTATTTTATCTTCACTAGGAAAAAAATAAGTTTTTAGAGAGTTACTACTCAACATCTCTGTTTTCTTTTAAGGTACTAATGAACATTTATTAATTAATGCTTAAAATTCACAAGGTAACACTTAAACTATTTAAGTGAAAACAAAGTTCATTTATTTTTATGACAGTACTAAAATAAAACATTTAACACACCACCATAATCTTTAAGTGAATGAATATTGTTGCTGTGTTTAATTGAACTTGGAGACTTCATATGCTACAACTTATCTACAGCTGCAAACATTGATTTTTTGAGAGATTGTCTATATGGCTTATATAACTTTGAGCTTGCCAGGTAAACTAGACTGGCCTCAAAATCTAAGACCTCAGCTGGGTGGTGGTGGTGCTTTTAGTGCTAGCCTGGTCTACAAAGGGAGTTTGAGGACAGCCAGAGTTACATGAAAAAAATCCTGTCTCAAAGAAGCAAACAAACAATTTTAGACCTTGTGTTTCCATGAAGAAGAATGATGGAAAATGTTGGGCTTACAGAATTGTGTTATCATATATACTTTCCTTAAAATTAATTTGCAAAATGAAACTACAATATTGTCATGATAGTGGTCATAAGGTAAACATAATAAAAACACATGAGTCTTCTTGCTTCTGGAATCTCTTTTTCCCTTTGGTCTGACACATAGAAACATAATTAATTTTTCATTCACAGTTAGACAAACTATAAACTAATTGCTGTGTTTTCCTGAAAACAGAGGCGTCTGGCTCTAAATTCCAAGTTAAAAAATTATATTGTTTTATGTAGAAAGAAATTTATGATCATTTTCTTTAAAACTGTAGTTGTTTTCTTATTCTAAAATGACAGGGGTGAAAGTAGACTATAACTTGTCAAATACATATTAAACGAGTAATAATCGAACAAGACTTTGAGACTCAACCAATAGAGAGCTAGAAATAAATAGTAGTACCATTCTCAAAATGTTGAATAAATAGTAGTGACTCATTAAAACCCATGCCATTTTTGTTATAGAATTACACCTTACTGACACGATGCTACCTAAAACTCAGTGCAGCTGGAGGAAGTCATGAAGTAATCTCACCCAGACAGAAATCACAGTCATTTCAACCAGTTCAGGATGGGCTTTCTATTCATTCAACCAGACACTCCTAACAGCATTAAAATTATATGCAGTCAGGAAACTGTCCAGCAAAATAAATAGAATGTGGCTACTCTAATTAGAAACATCTAAATATGTTCCATAGTCTCCCTTAAAATTTGTATTTTATATTTAAGAAAGTAAATGATTAAATTTTCTTTATGTAATAATTTCAGGGAAGAAAAATGGTTATAGATTTGATCAAAATATTTTGTATACCTGTGAAAAATTCTCAAGCAATATGAATAAAAATAATTATTTTTGTATTGGCATCCGTTGTATAACTTTTCATACATGTGACACTAACTTATTGATGGGTTCATAGTTTCTTCATGAATCATAGTCAATATGAACTAGAAGATACCAATGTTATACTCCCATGACAAGACTGACCTTCCTTTCCCTGACCAGCATAAAATAATCTTAGAATAATACAGGAAAATGGCGTTTCTTCATTATTTCTTGAGAATTTTTTGTCCACTTCATTCTGCTAGTTTTTGTTTCATTATGTGAGGCTGGAAAAAAGGCTCAGTGAGTGGTTCTGGCACCTGAAGGCACTGTGTGCATCTAGTTCACATAAATGTGTGTGTGCCCATGAAAAATAAATAAATACTTTTTAAATGTATGTGGATGAGATTTTGGGAAAAACCTTTTTAAATGGATAAACAAAAACATGAAGTAAACGGAATGTTATATGTAGTGAGAACTTGAGAATGAAATTTGCTGAGAGAAGAACACTTATAGTAACTGAAAAAGGGGACTAAAGACACGACTTATACTTTAGCATTGATGACTGAAGAAACACAAATAGTGTCCTTTGTCAGAGAGCTTGTGTTAAGTCTGAACTGCCTGTTCTCTGAGATCATGTTCTCTTCTTCCTTTAATACTTAATTGTACACGCACAATGCCGCCCATATTCACGCAGTTATCCAATTTACGTTCTCTCTTGTGTCTTCTGTTACAAAGGGAAATTGACTTGTTCAAATATGTTCTGGTGAAATGAGAGAAATTCACTATAGTTTTGAAAGCTGAAGCTTGTAGCTTACAGTGAAAATGCACCTCATGTAAGGAAATGTAAACGGGGGTTGCGGGAATGGTTGTACTTTCTAAATTTTCGGGTATTTTAGAAGAGAGTTTCAGCCCTAGAAATCTATTACAAACCGATCCAATCTCCTCTCCCCATCAACCATCCATTCAATTACAGAGTAAGGATGGACAAGCCTGAGTTATAAATACAATTCTTGCTTCAATTGTTTGTTTTTAAAGCAAATATTTAAATATGGATAGGAGACAACATTCCAAATTTATATTACTTTGCATTTGATATATTTCATAGAAATTCTTATTTGAGATTCAGGACTTTACTATTTTTTGTTATTTTAGAATGGAGGAAACTCCCTAGAATTGAGACAAATTTAAATAAAAAGCTACTGAGTGGTTAATGAGGTAACTTCAATATACACCCCCCAACACACACACACACACATATCCTTCACAGCATACAATTTATTTACAGAGTGATCAAGCCTGTTTACAAAACAAACTTTTGGAAAATGTTTACAGTTTTATATTCAATTCAGGCACATGATTTGACATCAAAGATTTGAAAATAGGAAAATAGGTTGTCACTTATAACAGTTACAATGTTCTATTTAGATAACAATAGAAAAAGTTACATTGCTAAGTATTCATATGCTGTTGACTCCAGTCTATAGCAATGCATTTACAACACAACAATTAAAGCTAGTAATTTAAATAAAGATATTGTATGTTAATGGTTTTATTTTTCATAAGAGATTAATCATATTAGTCTTAAAATGCTTTCCACAGTTCAAATTTTTCCTACAATAACTGCCTTCAAAAAGTATTTTTTGTAATATTAACTATGTACAGTATAAAAGTTAAACTATCTTTCATTATATGAAGTTTTAGAGATAAAAGTATGACTTCAGCAAGTTATTTTCTGGAGATGGTTCTTTAATGTCTAGATCATTCAAATGCATTACCATATAAAAATATAAATTGTACATTTCACTGAGTAGCAAATGAGTTTTACTTCAAATGAATGAATTACCTGCTGTGACCCTGATGTCACCATTTTCCACTCTGTTACCCTGTTTTTAACTCAGCAGCAATAAATAAAAACAAGTTTTGAAGGTCATTATTAATTTTGGGTATGAACTGTAATGAATGGAAAATGTTTTTCTTGGCTGTAGCCGAGCCGCTGCACTCTGAAACGGTACATGAGGTTTTGTACTGATACATTCTCATCATCTTTTTTCTTCATACACATTACAGAATTTCTAACGAATTGCCCATAGAAACAGAGTTAAAAGTGCCTCCTGAGGTGAAACTTTACACTTCTCTTTCTTATAATGACTCTTACAGAAGGGGAAAAGTTTTTAAAAAGAATGGTAATTTAGAGGTTTTATTCAATGTAATAAACAATTACTTTTCAGGTTAGAAAAATATAGTTATGTTGACAGAGGTTATGTACAAGGAATTAATTATGCACTCCAATGTGAACTATTAGATCTCAGAGGAAAAAAATGTACTTTTTATTGTTAAGAAGCCATATATAGAACATTGAAGAACAATTAAATTTTGAATTTGATAATATGTTATATCCTAGTAACTGTTGTTATGGTATGTTATAGCTTTTTAAAGCTTATGTAACTTTTATGTGTAAGATTACTTTTAAATATCTTACTATTTGTACAAAGATCATGGTATTTCAACTATAATATATACCTATATTTATATCTATAGCATTGGAAAATCATATGAATGTTAATGAGTTTCCATCTCCATAAATTAACCAGAAATAAAATGTCATTTATGTGAATAAGAGTTAGATTAAATTTTGTTTTTTTTATTTATGTTTTGTTTGTTTTCATTAATGTGTGTGTTTTCACACACAAGTGTGGGAAGTCAGAGGACCACCTCAAGCGTCCTTCTCAAAAATACTGTCTACTCTTTTGAAACAAGATCACTCATTTGCCTGGAGTTCACAAATTAAGCTTGACTAGCTGGTTAGAGAGCCCCTAGGAACATCCTGTTTCTATCTCTCTTCCACCAGGAGCTGCCTATAGCATTTTCAGAGTTCTGGAGCTCACCTCAGGTCCCTATGCTTGCAAAGCAAATACGTTCCTGACTGACCTTTCTTACTGGATCAAAATTTGATTTTTAACGTAATGTTTTACAAAGCTATCCCCGAGACCAATGAAAGTAATAAAATAAATAAGGATAGGGACAGTAATTCTGGAGCGGTTGAATTGTAACTAACTGATATAAAATTATTGTCAATATTTTGGTAAATTTCATGGTTATAAAGAGACAAAGATGTAGTTACACAGGATTTGTGTGTGAAACAGGATTTTCTGTGTAATATTAAGTGTAATATCTATATCTACATATAAAAAGAGATAGTACTCTTTGTACTTTTATCTTGAGACTTTACCTGAGTTTTTAACTACTAAAACTGCCAACATGTCTGTTGCTGAGAGCTGTTTACAAAATAAGCCTTTCTTCTACAAGAAATAAAAAGTTGAATAGAATTCATCTGCAATAGTGAATTTTTCACTTTGTAAAATTTTGACAACCTTCTTTGTGATACCTTCATAATGAAATTCCTCATCATATCCAAAAGCGATATTTAAGTCAATAAAATGTATTGTTATTAGATTAATATAATGTTAAATTGAAAGCTTCGTTCTTACAATTGTACCTTAGCATCAGCTACAGTCTCCATGCTAAGATTACTGTCAGGCTAAGAACAGTTTGAGGTGTCGCAGTACATCTTATACATAACCCATTCACAGGATCTGCCTTAACATCTCTAGGGGAATAGAAGCTTTTTGCCTGATACTTTCTGTAAAATGATCTTGTTAATGCAACGGGGAAATCTTTACGTCATATAAAGAATAAATGATTTTCAAACTACTCTAAAACTCTGGGGATGAAATAATTATTTTCAATGTAGTTAGTTCTTTGATTTTGTTTTTAAGTTATTTTTTTCTCAATTTTTTTATTCACTTTACATCCTTGTAACCTTTTCCTTCCTCTCTTCCCAGTCCCTCCTTCTCTTCTTCCCCATTCTCCCCTCCCCTTTTTCTATGGGCTAGAAAAGGGGAGCTCCCATTCTCATCCACCCCAGCTCACAAGTTGCATCAGGGTTGAAGGTGTCCTCTAACCTTGTGCCCTGTAAAGGCAGTCCCACCAGGGGAAAGTGATCAAAAATCTAGCAAGTGAATCCAGTGCAGTCCCTACTTCCCTTGCTAGAGTACCCATTTGAAGCTTAAGCTGCCATCTGCTATATCTTTGTAGAGGTCCTAGGCCTAGCTCCTGCATGGTCCTTGGTTGATGCTTCAGTCTCCAAAAACCCCTCTGGGCTCTATTTAGTTGACTCTGTTGATCTTCTTGTGGAGTTCCTGTCACTTTTGGGTCCTTTTCTCTTTACTTCCACTATTCACCAAAGATTCTCTATGCATTGCCCACTGTTTGGCTATGATTCTCAGCATCTGTTTTGAGGAGCTGTTGAATAGAGCCTCTCAGAGGACAACTCTGACAGGCCCTGTCGGCAAGCTTAGCAGAGTTTCATTCATAATGTCAGAGACTGGTACTTTCTGAGACGATGGATCTTTGATTGGGCCAGGCATTGGCTAGGCATTACTTCAATTTCTGCTCTATCTGCTCTATCTTTATCCCCGCACATCTTGTATGCAGTATATATTTTGGGTCAAAGTTTTGTCGGTGCATAGGTGTTCCCTGCCCTTTGCTAGAAGACTATTCTAGTTAGAGGATGTCCTCTTCAGTCTCTATGCTCTCTGCTACTAATAGTGTCTGCTTAAATCCCCTCATACCCTCCCAGGAGCCTACCCTGACTTAGGTCTCCAGCTTGTCACAGAGATGTCCCCACCTTAAGTTTCTCTTTTAGTTACAGGGATTCTGTCTTCTCACCCTTGTTCAGCCACAATTCCCCCTTCCCCTTTGAGTGAGATTTATGCATCCTCACTTGGGTCCTCCTTCTTGCTTATCTTCTTTGGGCCTATGCCTGTAGTATGCCTATCTTGTACTATATAGCTACAATCCACTTATAAGTGAGTACATACCATGTGTGTCTTTCTGGGTCTGGGTTACCTCGGGATGATCTTTTCTAGTTCCATCCATTCCTGCAAATTTCATGATTTCTTTGTTTTTTAATAGCTGACTAATATTTTATTGTGTAAATGTGCCACAGTTTCTTTATCCATTATTTGGTTGAAGGACATCGGGTTTTTATTTCCAGATTCTGGATATTATGAATAAAGCTGCTGTGAACATAGTTGAGCAAGCATCCTTGTGTAAGGCACAGTATCTTTTGGGTATATACCCAGGAGAGGTATATTTGGGTCACACCCATCAGAATGGCTAAGATCAACGTGGTTATTTTAATGAAAGAAAAAGAAAAAAAAGAAATCCAAGAGCTCTGAAAGTTTTAAAATAAAATGCATTAAACCTGAAATAAGATTTAGGAAAACTTAGTAGTTCAGTTTCCTAAGAAATTAGATGCCAGAAAACTAAGTAAGATAATGGTAACATCTTTTAATTACTTAGAAAATAGTAATTCTGAGAGTCATTTGAAAAGAACAATGATATTTATGTAAAAATAAGAATATTATTAGTTTCCATTATAATATATTACTTCCTTTTATGTTAAGTATCATCAAATAAATAAATATATATATATATATTACATGAAAATACAATTCAAAATAAGTACATTATAAGTTCAATAGCTTTGGTTATTGAAGTTTTTAATAACCATGTTTATTTTACTGATATAGTCTGCTGGATCATAGAATTATAAAAATTTTAGTATAAATAAATTATTTCTAATTTCTTACAAAAATATGTACACTTGGGCTGGGGATTTGATTCAATTAGTTAAACGCTTGCTATTCAGGATTAAGTCTTGAATATGCTTATCCAATGTCCAAGTCATCAGGTCTGTATGACAGCATGCTCTTTTAATTTCAGCATTAGGTCTAGGACACAAAGAACCCACTGCGCCATTGGTGGGCCAGCTTAAGCAACTTGGGTGCAATAGTTTCAGTGATATAAGCTGTCCCAATATACAGCACTGCAATTCGAGCTACAGCAACGACTGATGTGGCCGAGTACCCCCTGGCACTCTTACTGTACTCACACATCCAGCTCAGGAATATGATAACCAGCTTTGCCCACCATGAGATAGAAGTCTAGAATCCAGCCCCATGTATCATGGTCTTTAAAATTAACTTAGAAAGGAGAGATTAAAAATGAACTTAATTATTCCATTATTCCTTATAATCCTGTCTACTCTGGAATTTTTGTAGAATATCCAGAGCTTAGGTGTAGATTGCAACATAAGCCCAAGGTGTTCAATTAAACATTAACTAGGAACTTCAAAGTACCTGATTTTCATCTTTCAGTGTAGAAGGGAGCTTGTGCTAGGGGATTTCCTGGTAGGAGGTCTATAAAAAATTTCCCATAAGCACTGAGAAGCTACAGATTCAGAAATGCTGAATACTAAATAAATACTAAGCAGGAAAAAGTTGAATTTCACTAAATATTTTTTAAAGTATTCCCCCCTCCTAATATATCATAATATGACAAATCCTAGTAAAATTTTGCTTAGTGAAGTCAGTAAAACCACAAACATTTTTGTTCATTAGTTTGTTTTCAATTTTTTTTCTAGCTCCTTAGTAGAGTCCTAGTCTCCACAATTAAAAAAAAAAACTCACAAAACTAATAATTTCAGCAGTGTCCTGTGGCTATTTAATATTGCAGTGTAGTACAGAGAAGAGGGGAAGGACTTTGGGAAGGTGATAAAAAAAAAGTTTTTGTTGACTGCTACCTTATACTGGCAGAAATTCTAAAATAATTTAAATTTGCTTGAAAGAACTTGAAATTTTCCTTGAAGATGAATATTTGCCGCTGAATCCTCAATGGTTTTTGTCATTATTTTGATGACATCTCTTCTGACTCTCCCACCCATGCCCTTGTTTATGAATGGGAATCACAAAAGCCTTACCAAGTTGCAAATAAATCAAAATTCTCTTTCAGGCTTATTAATAAAACCATTCAAATTTTTCTGTTTCCTTTTTTGTAGGGATGATGTGAGTATAATGTATCTAACTATGAAAGATTTTTATTTAAATGACAATCTATTCATTCTTGTGGCATTCATATAAAAAGCTTAGCAAATATAATAGAACAACTTTCTAGCTAATAGAGGTACATATTTCCAGAATCTTGATAAATTATATGTGAATGTTAGCTAATTTATGTCATATATCTACATATTAAAGTGTCTGTGTTAATTTTATGTCACATACAAATCATTACATATATATATATATATATATATATATATATATATATACATATCTTATGTACAAGTAATGGCTATGGTTATTATAGATACTAATATATATAACATATCTAAAGTCCACATTAAATAAAGAGCAAAATGATAATTGAATACATAATTGGATTTCTGTTCTGAAAGTTTTTTTCATATGCAAATACATTCTCTGGTTTAAGATGAAAGATGTTGAGCATTCGTAAACACACTGTGCTGAGAGAAAACATTCAAGATTTTTTGCCTAATGAAAATAAAAAAGCAACCTTACTAAACATTGATGAGCTTTGTTAGATATGTATATGTATACTCATACACACAGGCATCTATCTGTAAATATACATGTAACTGAGACATAATTTAAAAACAAAAGGAACTCAACATGATAAAAAGCCTGGTAGGTGACTTATGGCTCTTCCTTTTTATGGTTGTATTATTTTTCCTAAACAACTGCTGTTCTAGTTTTCCTCATCATGCATTTTTATGGTATTCAATAAATAGTCTTTAGGACCTGGCCCTGGAGTTATTTCTCTCTGCAACACAAAAACACATTGCTCAAAAAGATATGCAGAAAACTTAGTACATATTACAGGATACAATACAGTATTACATCTCAATCTCCTAGGAGAACTTAAAGTTTACAATTTTACCCTACAAAGAGGTCATATGGGAAAGGTATGCTTGTGTAATGTACACAAGTATTTTCTCCTTTAATATCTGTTCACGCAACCTCATTAATTGTTGTTATTCTCTCACTTCACTGGAAATAAATTGAGGCATGTATATACAAGAAACAAACTGACTAGCACACTAACCAATCGGAAGTGGCAGATGTGAACACACAACCCATGTCCTGACCATGAGAACACTTGAGTTTACTTAAGGGCAAATATAGCCTATTTATCTGATTACTTAGGACAATTTATATTACAGAGTGAGCTTTTTTAACAAGTCTTTGCTTCCGTGTGAATTCTAAGCTAGAAACCCAACATATCACCTATTAGGTATCAGAGAATCAATTCAAGGAAGGAGACCTGATGGAAATATACTCATCTGTCATGACATTGCATCACTTTTCACAGAAGAAGAAAAAAATCAGGATTTGAACCCTTCTCAGTAGAGTCTTGGTTTATGGCTTACTAAAAAGTCATTTAAGTTCTGTGAATCTATTATTTTTATATTCTATTACTAAAAAGATCAGGGCCCAGGTCATAGCTGAGTGGCAAAGGGCTTGCTTAGCATATGAGACCTTGCGTTCCATACTAGGTATTGAAAAAATATATCATAAAGAGAAAACACTACCTTTGGAAGGTTAGGCAGGCCTGGTGACCTGTGATATCAATCACTCAGAAGATTGAAGCAGGGAGATGGCAACTTCTTGCTTGCCTGAGCTACAAAGCCAGTCTGGGTAATTTGGAAAGATCTTGTCTCAAAATAAAAGTAAAATGAAAAAAGAAAGAAAGAAAGAAAGAAAGAAAGAAAGAAAGAAAGAAAGAAAGAAAGAAAGAAAGAAAGAAAGAAAGAAAGAAA
>NW_026585689.1:20720346-20725346 GCF_907164565.1 Psammomys obesus
AAAGAAAGAAAGAAAGAAAGAAAGAAAGAAAGAAAGAAAGAAAGAAAAAATGATGGGCTATAGCTAGGTGGTACAGAATTTACTCCTCTATCATACTCTAAATACTCAATAGCACAAGCATAGGCTGTCACAGGGATATCATAACAAATATATATAATGAAAGTACAGATTCCCCTATAGGTGATAGAGGTGGTGAGTCCTCCTTAAAGACACACCTTTAAGAAAAAAGAACTTTTTCTTTCTGACGCTTATCTTTGTGAAAGGAGGTTCTTAAAGAAATAGTTACCTTTACTATTGTGCAGAGGCAGTAGAAAACATAAAAATGAACTAGCCTAAGGCATGAAAAATGGTTGAAAAAGTCACAGTGTAAGGCATGGCTAATAGGATATCTTTTATAACTTCAACCATAACAAGATGCAATATTCTACAACCCTCAGCAATGTACACATTTTCTTTCTTATTCTTTTTCTCATTTCTTATCAATCTGTCTCTCCAGATATAAATTTACTGTAGTCCAATATAAGTTTCAAGCTGTTGGAAAACTAGAGTTTTCAATAAAACATTATAGGGCTCATCCTTTATTTAAAGCTGTTTCTACAAAAATTCCGTTTTTTGGTTTGCTCTGCAGCCTGGAAATGTGTAAGTTCCCATCAATTCAGAAGTTTAGTTCACATCTGATTGATCCTTTTGAACAACTGTGATTTGGTCCAACATAACTTCATTATCACCAAGAGTGTCTGAGTTTTCAATGATGAAAACGGTATGATTTTATTTTCAGAGACAACTCAGGGTTCTAAAAAAATTTACAAGTAGCAAGGATCCATCCTCTCTGACTATGTCAGGAAAAAATGCTGCTTGGAGTGCTTTGTTGTTAGGGTTGTTGAAGTTTGTTTGCTTTGTTTTGTTTTGTGGTTTTTTTGGTTGTTGAATTTTTGAAAGTTTTAATATATTGCAAGTCTTTTGCATTCTGTCATGATATCAAAATAGAGAACCTCAGATCACAGGAAGTGTTTGTCTTTGGAATGTCATGTTCTATTTAGTAAAAAGGATTATTGTGAGTGTTAGTGTCCCAATTTCCCAGATTCCAGAATGACACAGGAGATAGACCATTCTAGGGGATAATCTCAGTTAAATTGATTGAGGTGTGAAGGTTTACCTTCGGCTTCTAGTACCAAGCCTTAAGTAGAGGATCATGGGCCATTAATGAATGGACAAAGCAATCTGAGCATTAGCATCACAATCTATTTCACTTTTCTGACTGTGGATATTATTTATTACCTGCTGAAAGGCCCTACTGTTTTCACTTTCTCATGATGGATTGTACTTTGAACTGAAAGATAAAGTGATTTTTTTCTCTCTTATATGTTATTTTCCGTGCATTTTATCACAGCAACAGTGTAAGAATGTAAGATAACAGTTATATATATATAAAATATATATCACATCTATAGGATTCACATGGGCATAAGCTGATTCTCATACACTCAATTGAGCTTTCATTTGATGTTTGATGTATACACTCAATTGAGCTTTCATTTGATGTATGATTAAAATGACTCCAAGATATTCTTATAAAAATCACATTAGTGTTCAACATTATAACATTTGTAAACACACACACACACAAGAAAAATAGGGAAACTCTTATACCCATGTGAGGTTTGCGGATAATTTCACACTACTACGATATTTTGAAAAAAATCCACATTTTAATATTTGAATTACAAGCTGCACGGGAGCGGCTTATGAAACACACACATTGAAATTCCTGTTAAACTGATTAGAGTCAGAACATCTGACATCTGTATTGGATACCTAGTGCACTGTTCTCTCATCAGCCCCACAGAGAGCATGAAGAAAAGCAGGTACAACACAGAAGTCCTTAAAAAAAATGCTAAAACAAAATTGTCACACATAGACACATAGATAAGAGCTACACAAAGACCCACTGGATTACATCCTTATAGATAATGACATTAAAATACACAATCTTGCTTTACCTTTTGCTAGAATGTATACTTTATTAGAGCAGGAAAAATGAAGTACCTGTCCAAGGATCTACTCTCTGCTTCTGCAATCTATGAAGCTCTCTATATTACATGTAAACTAACTTTAGCTTTAGTTCTCAGTATTTAGTGCTACTTTTTAAAATTTAACATATTCTTATAATCATCTCTTTATTAAATCTCAACTGTCCCAAATATATAAGAATGCTGATAGACCAGGCACTGAAGTTAAGGGTTACTAATAGCGAATTAACTATAGATAACTAATACCCATGTATAAAACAGAAAATCAAGATACCAGTTAGCCACCAATGAGCAAACTTTTTTTAGAGTCCTTTTTTTAACTTTTTTTAAATTTTTTATTAATTACACTTTATTCATTTTGTATCCCCCCATAAGCCCCTCCCTCTTCCCCTCCCGATCCCACCCTCTCTCCCCTTTCTGCATGCATGCCACTCCCCAAGTCCACTGATAGGGGAGGTTCTCCTCTCCTTTCTGATCTTAGTCTATCAATTCTCATCAAAAGTGGCTGCATTGTCCTCTTCTGTGGCCTGGTAAGAGTGCTCCCCCCTCAGGGGGAGGTGATCAACGAGCAGGCCAATCAGATTATGTCAGAGGCAGTCCCTCTTCCCATTACTAGGTAACCCACTTGGACACTGACCTGCCATGGGCTACATCTGTGAAGGGGTTCTAGGTTAAGTTTTGTAGTCATCATGAGAAAAGGACCATATATTTTGACAGCAGGTTAATCTTCCCTCTTGGGGTTTTAAAAACACACATTAATGGATATGCCTAGTGGCAAAAATCTTAAATAATGAAGTTACTAATATGCTGTCCATGATAACTTTCTTCAAAACACAGCAGATAAAATCAGCTTATTAAAGAAGTTTAATATATGATTATTTTGACTATGGCAAAGAAAGAAAATGATTATCAGAATATAATGTCTTCACAGAAAAAAAATACACTTGTACTTATAAACTGCAACTATTATAAAACTATATCCAAACATCTAAAGTATTTTTGATGTAAGCATAGTGATAATGTTGTTGGCCAAATTAGCATAGTATGTTTTTCTAGGAAGCAGGAAATAGAAGTGCACTCTGCTGCTATGGATCTAAATTATTTTACAAGACATGCATTGGAGATCAGTGTATGCTGTATATGAAAACTGATTATTAAAAATGAAAGGATAGATTTCAGAAGGCTGACTGCCTTGCAGGATTGCTTTCCCTCTCCTGTCTTTATAGAACACCAACAAAATAGAACACCAACAAAGACCTGACCTTGGGCTGAGATAGGCAGTGTGCATGTACACGAAAAGCACATAAAAGGCATGAATAGCAAATTAAATAGAAGCAGAGTTTATTCTTCTGCTGTCTTCAATACATTTTTTTTCATTTTCTTTGGTTGCTGTCCTGTATACCTTGTCATAAACTATCATTTTTAACTGGAAAAAGTTTACTTCAATGTGTATATTGTTGAGAAATGAAGATGAGGCAGGGGGATTAAGCTCTAACATATAAAGGTTAACACTGAGAAAATGTTTAGCTGTATTTGTATGGCTAAAAGAAAAACCAGTGGTTTAAACAGTGGTAATGTATGTCTTCCAGAGTTTGTCAAGGTGTATAAAGAAGCTCTATTGTAACAGTGCTCAAAACTCTAGATTCAATTTATTTATCAGTTTTTCAGTTCTGTTGAGGCAAATTGCCTTGTGAGAAAGAACAGACTTCCCAAAGGAATGGTGAATCACTTGAAGTAGTGTGCCATCAGAGTGACACACAGACAACTTGCAGACAGTGTTCTGTACTGATTCATTCTTCATCTTATTTAAATAATAGGCATGAACTATGTTTTTTGTGGCTGTTTTTATCCTTAAGTACTTGTATGAAATTAATAGGCTACATTATCATTTTCATATTTTAATGTTTCCATTATCAAGAAAAATAAAATCTCAGTTGACTTTAATTAAAATAATGAAGTAATAGTAATTTATTAGAAATATTGCACCCCTAAACACAATGCCATTCAATTTTCCTTTGTAGTCATAAATTTCCATTCATTTTATGTGGGTGGATAAATGTATCCTACTTCTTTCAAAATATTTATAAATAGCTTGAGGACTTTCCTTATTTATACAGTTTTTTCTTCATTATCTAATGAATTACAATATAAAAGAAATGACATAGTAACAAAATATTAAATTTATTTTGTATGCAATGACTATTTTCTAAGGATTTATCTAAAATTAGTAAAGAATGTAGCTCTTTCATGAGTCTCAGTGATGTCAAGGAAGAAGAAAATGGTGAAGAGAAATATTTTCTTTTTCATTTATTATTATTAGCTAATTCAATTTATATCTTGGTCATAGTCCTTCCCCTTCTCTCTTCCCAGTCCCATTCTCCTCCTGCATCCTCTCTCCCTCATTCCTCAGATTAAAGGAGCCCCACACACACCCAAAAAACACGAACTCATCTATTCACATGAGGACTGAGTGTATCTTCTTCCCCTGTGGCCATGTAGAGAAGTCCCATTAGGGGGAAGTGATCAAAAAGCAGGCAACATAGTCCTTGTCATAGATATCACCCACTCCCCTAACTAGGGGGCCCACATGAAGTTAAGACATCCATTGGACTTAACTTCTTGGGGTCTGTACATTGTAGTATGTCTATCCTGTACTATATGACTAAAATCTGCTTATAAGTGAGTACACACTATGTGTGTCTTTCTGTGTCTGTGTTAACTCAGTCAGGATTAGCTTTCCTAGTTCCATCCATTTGCCTACAAATTTCATTATATTTCTGTTTTTAATGTCTGAATAGTATTCCATTGTGTAACTGTACCACAGTTTCTTTATTGATTCTTCAGTTGAGGGACATCTAAGTTGTTTCTAGTCTCTGAACAATATGAATAAAGTTGCTATGAACATGGTTGAGCAAATTTCTATGTTGTGTGCTGGAGCAGAACACCTAAAGCTCAAGCTCTAATATCTGC
>NW_026585689.1:20726722-20749151 GCF_907164565.1 Psammomys obesus
TATATATATATATATATATATATATATATATATATATATATATATATGCCAACCACAGTGGACTCTAGAAGTTGGAAAGTCAGAAAACAAAGCAAATGTCTCTAAAGCTTGAACATATGAGGAATTGTCACGCTTACAAAAGGAGTGACAGGGACTGTGGTCTATTCTAAATAGCTACATAATTAAATCATCTGATCTAACAAAAACAAATAGACCATCACCATTATACCACCATTGTCACTATCGCAACTACCATCACAACCAAAACACACACACACACATACACACATCGAACCAAAACAGTAAAACAAGAATAACTAAATTTTATTCTCTAGAAAATTTGAACTAGACAAGTTGTGAAATGGCAGAGGACAGTTAATGTGAAGCAATTTATGAGTGTCCAGGGCTAGAGTGAAGGGTTTAGCTGATCATCCAAGGTGGGCTCACTCTTATTTATTCACTTTACATCCCAGTCATAGACCCTTCCACCCTTCTTCCCTCTTCCTCCTATCCCCTACCCTACTCCACAGAAAAGGGGAGCACTCCCTCAAACCACCCAAGTGCATCAACACATATCAGGACTGAGCACATCCTCTTCCCCTATGTACTGGAGAGGTGGCCTTGCCAGGAGAAAGGGATCGAAAAGCTGGCAAGAGAGTCCATGTCAGAGACAGTCTCAGCCCCCTTTACTAGGGGAACACACATGAAGGCTAGCTGTCTATCAGCTACATCTTTATAGGGGGCCTAGGTCCAAACCATGCATGTTCTTTTACATATTTTTTATATATGTTGCTTGGTAGTGACTAATTCTGTTTAAGAAAAATAATCAGAAAAGTCTGTGCAAGCAACCCATCAGCTAGCTTTCTGGGTTCAGAAACAAAACCACGGGCACAAGTATCTGCCAATAGCAGGAACTGTTCCAAGACATAAGTATATATTAATCAATTTTCTCTTCACTAATGAATGAAGCATGAAATACTATTTAACTTTCCAGTGAGAAAATATAGGCCAGAGAGAAATACAGTCTCTTTAAAGAGGAGTGGTCTATATTTTAACCAGGGCAACTCGATGCATGACCTGTACGTGCCTAGAATCACACCAAGCATAAAACTACACAAGAAACAAAGATTTAGAATTAACTAATGTTATGACTGAAAGTACTTTCGGGGGTAGAAGCTGGATAACTAACTGTAAAGCAAACTGTCATTCATCAATAAATTATTACTGATGAAGTTATTATTAGGGAAAAAATGCACTTAGGGTTTAACCTGGTGGATTATGCACATAATCTACAAGCTGTGAAAGAACCGTAAGTCTGAGACCAACCTGGACTGCTTGGAAGACACTGAAAACAAATCAAAACAAAACTGCAATTAAACTGTGATTCTTCTCTGTGTCTTCATACAAACATTCTTATCTGTACATTTTACATGTAAAATGAGCTACACAGTATTTTAATCAATATGTGTATGTTTATCGTTCATAAATTGTATATATGCATAGTGAATTCAAAAGTCACATTTTCAATTTATTTACAATGTCAGTGAAGTGATGTTATTAATGTGAAAAAGTCACGTTAATATCTTATCACCATATAAATATACTTTAACAACTTTTGAAATCTCATTTGAAGTACAGAAGGTGAACTTTGAAAAAAAGTCATCTCCAATATAAACCTGAACAAAAGAAATGATGAAAAATATCAATAACACTAATTAATGTGCCAAGGGTGTCTTGGTTTTCCTTGCCAATATTAATGTTTAATGTCTTGAACATCTTTTTTCATGAAATCAATATTTCTTATACTTTGGTTTTTGTAGAAGTAATAACTTTGAATGTCACACTTCATGTATTAATGAAAATAGTCTCTCTAGTGACAAAACTATCTGTGGATGTGACCTGTGTCTTGAGCTTTCCAACCCTGGAGGTATTATCAAATTATATTTACAGTTTTGCATTATATATCTCATTCTGAAGTCACAGAAAATACTTGAAATCCTTGGAAATACTACTTAAATGATCATCATAAGATAATTAGGGAAATGGATCAGTTTATCATTTGCTGAAACATATTTTCAATATGTTACCTTACAATGGTGACAAAAATGTTTCCTTCAATGTACTTTTGGGGCTTTAACATCATTTGACACTTGAACAAAGATATACTTTGCCCAGACTCCCCACCGATGAAGAAATGAAGTAGCTATATTTGACAACCAGTGCAGAAGACTTTAGAGTTTTAGCCAATTTTCTTCAAAATTTTATGTTTAGTAAAGCTGACAGACCCATGGCCAGTTGTCACTTGCTTTTGAAATCCAAATATGTGTCCTTGATACTGTACATGGAAAAATTTCCAAACCCAGGAGCAATTTTGTGTAGCTTCCAGGAAAAAAAAAAATCTCTTTTGTAACACCTTCTTAACTGTGATTTCCTAATCACTATGCAGAAGATTGCACTGCCTAATTAAAGTACTGGTGCAGTGATAAAGATAAAGAATACAGAGCAGGGCTGCAAGCTAATCTACAACCAAAACACACGAGAAACTTGTCAGCAGTGAGGGCATATTTTATCGACAGCTGTGTCCAATAAGGATGAGTTATGCAGTAAATATTTAATATTAATGTGTTCCTGCCATTATTGTTACCTCCTTCATTATCTCTAAGTGTGCCTAGTAAAATAATGAATATAGTCACTCATCAAAGTTCCATTTGAAACAGCAGAAGCTTTAAAGAAAAACATTCATTGTCAGTGGAATTGTAGCAGTCTTTGTAGTAACTAGCAATTTAGAAATCCAATAACGTAATTGTATAGTTAATCAAGTTAACTATTCTGTTTATTGGTCAATTTCTTTCTGAATATATGAAATACACACAATATTAATTACATATATATGAACAAGAGACAGAATTGATACAATAATTATCATTTTGTGTAAGAAATTGATGGTTCAACATACAAATGAAAATTTAGCATCACTGTATAAATGACTTACATACACTGTGATAGAAGGGTTTAATCTTCCAACACAGTTATTCTGTCCTTGCTAATACAATAATATTTTCAAGATAATTTATAACCCTTAAGACTGATTCTTTTCATATAATAAAAGGAGAGAAATCAAAAGAAGTGATGCAAAGAAGAGAGAAAAGGAAGATAAGGGAAAGAACAACAGTATCTTAAATTTCATGTTTTAGGGAGCATAAAAAAGATATATCAGTGTAAATGGAGCACAGTAAGTATCAATAAATGTAATTCATTTATCTTGGAATAGATACCAACCTTTGCCAACAGAAAAATAATTAACATTTAAAATATGCTTTGGAGTTCACTCTCAATCTTTTAACTTAGATTGATTATTGCAATAAAGTACGACTGCATTTATAATAGGACATAAGGCCTGTATATGTGAGTGGTAATGATAAAATAAATATAATAGCATAAAACAAAACAATATATTTTCTGCTTCCATGTTAATGGACACATATGTCTACTACTTTGCTGATACTTCAAACTGTGTTTTTTTCTACTGTTAGGGAGTTTAAAGTGATACATGTGTTTTCTTATGGCCTCCGCTAACCCCTGTCAAAGTGTCCTTTGACTGCAAAGGCAGTGCGAACCTACAGGTTGAGAACCACTGATAGAGTACGTAGCTATGCAATTTTTATCTCCTTTATATTTGCCTTTTAGTACATCCAAAACTAAGCAATCAGTTGAAGGACGGGAAGAAAATTACCAGATGAGAAGGTACATGGAATAGCATGAGGTGGGTGACTTAGAAAAAAAAAATGTATAATGGCACATGTTTATTTAAGCATTAAAATAAAATACATTAAATTATAAGTTAACTTTAAAAAATATTTATAATGGGAAAACATTTTAATTTCCCCAATAAAATTCATATGGAGTTTAATTTTGAATGAGAAATATTATTGTTGGTATAAATAAATATCTTTTGTTCTCTGTTTATCTCTCACTTTCTTGAATTATATCTGCATATCTTTCCTTCATGTTTGGTTATCTGAAATCTAATAATACATACATTGTATCTTTGAAAAGTGCCTTTTGCATTCCACATACCCTTGAAGAAATATAAAATGTTCCATAATTGATTTTTAAATCAATATTGTTTAATTACATGCCTACTTAGAATATGTCTGTAACATGAAGTTTACCAATTATTCATATTTTTTTTAAATTTTTAGACTATGAAGCTCTACAAATCTTTACAGAACTGATATATACTAAAGCCTCTCAAAGCAAGAGAGGCTTTTATTTATTTATATCTCAACAAACAGACATAGTTTTATAATTGTGAGACTTGCCCAACCATCTTACTATTTCATTTCCATTCCTACAGCATGACTCCAGACTAGTGGTTCACTGTAAATTATCATGTAGTTTTATTTTACAATTTCACAATTTACATATCTCTTGCATTTTTGAGTGATAAAATACATGATTTGCATCCACAAAGTTTTGAGATTCATTGGAAGACACAAATAATAATATACAATTTTCTGAGGTGTGCAAATTCAAAGATATTAAGAGTTTCCCTTTGATCTATAAAGTAAAGCATATAAGCAATTTAAATATAAATAGATGCTATTATTTCTATCCTTTATTTTGATAGAGGTAACTTTTGTATGAGTAGAAATGGATGAGTGATTAATTTAAGTTCCTAATATGCTCCTCAAATATTGCCTAGCCATTCAAAATTGTTCCTTGCCTAACTCATTGCATATAAAAAGCAGAGACCAATATACGAAGAAACACATTGTAGAACCTCAATTTGGTTCTACATAGTACTTGCTAAACACATTTTTAATTTTTATTTTTTGTTTATTTTTTATTTTTATTATTAGTTACATTTTATTAACTCTGTATCCCAGCTGTATCCCACTCCCTCATTCCCTCCCAATTCCACCCTTTCTCCCTCATCTCCTCCCTGCCTCTTCCCAAGTCCACTGATTGGAGATGCCCTCCTCCCCTTTTATCTGACCTATTTTATCAGGTATCCTCAGGACTGGCTGTAAAGTCCTCCTCTGTGGCCTGGCAGGACTGCTCCTCCCCTGGGGGGGTGGGGAGGTCAAAGAGCCTGCCATTGAGTTCACATCAGAAATAGTCTCTGTTCTCCTTACTATGGGAAACCAATTGGTTACTGAGCTACCACAGGTTACATCTGAGCAGAGGTTCTAGGTTATATCCATACATGGTCCTTGGTGGAGTATCAGTCTCAGAAAAGACCCCTGTGCCCAGATATATTTGGTCCTTGTGGAGCTCCTATACTCTCCAAGTCATACTAACTGCTGCTTCTTTCATATGATTCCCTGCACTCTGCGGAAGTTTTGGTGAAGAGTCTTAGTATCTGCTTTGATACAATGCTAGGTAGAGTCTTTCAGAGGCCCTCTAAGGCAGGCTCCTGTCCTGTTACTTGTTTTTTCCTACATCCAAAGCACATCCCATCTGTCCATCTAAGTGAGGATTGATATCAAGCTGTACTACTGAGCAATAGTAATAAAAACGTCATGGTATTGGCATAGAAGCAGAAAAGTAGATCAATGGAACCGAATAGAAACCCGGAAATAAACCCAAACACCTACGGATCCTTGATTTTCGACAAAGAAGCCAAAACCATTTAATGGAAAAAAGACAGCATCTTCAACAAATGGTGCTGGTCCAACTAGATGTCTACATGCAGAAAAATGAAAATAGATCCATACTTATCACCCTGCACAAAACTAAAGTCCAAGTGGATCAAAGACCTCAATATAAAACCAGATACTCTAAATCGGTTAGAAGAAAAATTGGGGAAGAACCTAGAACTCATTGGCACAGGAGACAGCTTCCTGAACAGAACACCAACAGCACAGGCTCTAAGAGCAACAATCAATAAATGGGACCTGAAAGCTTTTCATGAAACTGAAAAGCTTCTGTAAAGCAAAAGACACTGTTGTCAGAACAAAACGACAGCCTACAGACTGGTAAAGGATCTTCACCAACCCTATATCTGACAGAGGGCTGATATCCAGAATATATAAAGAACTAAAGAAGTTAAAAAGCAATAAATCAAGTAATCCAATTTAAAAAATGGGGTACAATGCTAAACAGAGATTTCTCTGTAGAAGAATATAGAATGGCAGAGAAACACTTGAAGAGATGCTCAACATCCTTAGCCATCAGAGAGATGCAAATCAAAACGACCCTGAGATTTCACCTTACACCCATCAGAATGGCTAAGATGAATAACTCACGTGACAACACATGCTGGGAGGTTGTGGAGAAAGGGGAACCCTCCTCCATTGATGGTGGGAATGTAAACTGGTACAACCACTTTGGAAATCAATCTGGTGCTTTCTCCGACAGTTAGGAATAGTGCTACCTCAAGACCCAGCTAAACACATTTTACATGCAAGATATAGGTGTGCATACATAAATTGCATGGGCATGTAGACACCAGTAGCATTTTAAGCTATAATAATATATTGCTATCTATCTGTTATGCCCATATATCATATAGTATATGGGATTTGGTGAAGATTTTTGTTGTTTAAATTTGTTTTAATTCTTTGAGAATTTCGAGTTTTGTAACACATGCTTTGACTATACGCAGTCCCTACTCTATGTCTTCCTATATTCACACCCACCCACCCCTATCATGTTTAATATTTCAAAACCAATTTGTGCTGTCCAAATATTGTTGAATGTGTGAGCTCTCACTGCAATGTAAACAACCTATTAAAGTCTGTACTCTTTTGTTCATCTATCTAGCTTTCTATTTATTTATTTATTACAATTTATTCACTTTGTATCCTGTCTGTAGTCCCCTCCCTCATCTCCTCCTAGACCCACTCACCATCCCTCTTCTCCCCCTATGACCCTCCCCCTTGTCCACTGATAGGGGAAGACCTCCTGGCTTTCTCATTGACCCTAGCCTATCAGGTCTCATCAGAGCTGATTGCATCATCTTCTGCAGCAAGACTGCAATCCCCAGGGACAGGTGATCAAGGAGCCTTTCACCAAGGGCCTCTGAAAGATTCTACACTGCAGGGTATCAAAGCAGATGCTGAGATTCATAGCCAAATTTTGGGCAGAGTGCAGAGAACCATATGGAAGAAGGGGGAGATAGAAAGACCTGGAGAGGTCAGGAGTTCCACAAGGAGACCAACAGAGGCAAAAAACCTGTGACCAGAGCTGCCTGCAGAGACCATACTCCAACCAAGGACCTCGCATGAAGAGAACCTAGACCCACTACTCAGAGGAAACCCACAGACTGCACAGTTTCCAAGTGGGTTCCCTAGTTATGGGGTAGGGGCTATGTCTGACAGGGTCTACACTCTTAAGGAAACCTGTCTCTCCCCTTCCCAGCAACTAAAAATTGTTATTCCATCTACAGCTAGAAGTAGGATTGTGTGTTCAGTTCTATCTTTGCTGGGCTTTGACCTGGATTGGGCCTGCACAGCTTTTGTGATTACGGTTGCAATTCATATGTGGAGCTTCCTTGCTGATTCCAGATATTTCTCTTTAGTTTTTACTGGTGATGTTGTAAAACACCATGTTTTCTATGTCTTTGAGAACTTTAGTTTTTCTCTGAATCAGAGCTCATCTGTTAGATTTCAGGTGCTTATTTTACTGGATTTGTAGGGTTTTTTTGTTGCTGTTGTTGTTGTTTTGTTTTTTCCCTTTGCTCTTCATTTTAAAATCCCTAGGATGGTGCATAATCCCAGGTGATTACCTGTGGCTCTTGTTTAATAACACTTGAGTTAATCTAGCCTTATTCATCTATAGTATTTGACTTTAAATGGTAGGTATATTTATAAGCTGTTTCTGCATGACAGGAAAACCTCAAAGGACTGTCTTTTTTTGCTGCTCTTTACCTATGTTGGTATTGTTAAGTAGCTTCCTCATTACCCCGACTCTACCCCATTTTGAATAGACATGTATTGGAAGTGTACGTGTAGAAACTGAATTTGAAATATGCAATTATATCCACTTCCACTAAACATTGCAAATCACTTTCTTGCTGAATTTTTGCTAAATGTGTAGCTTTATAAATTATTATTACTCTGCTTACTCATTCATGAAATACTTCCATATTTCATTTTAGCTTCAGCTTGATGCCCTGTTTGTGACATGCAACTGGGTCTCTATGCTGCTAGTGTTGTGTTGTTTGTTTGGTTTTGTTTTACTGGCATCTCTGACAACGTTAAGACAAAATCTATCTTTGACTTTAATATGCCTAAAATATTCCGTGTATTTCATGGGTGGTGGCTAATCTTGATTACCAAATCAACGAGATCAGGATTCAACTAAGAGACATAATTCTTGACGAATCTGTAATGCTTTTCGCTGGAAGATTAACAAAAAGCAAAAGCCACACTCTAGAGTGAGTGAGCCTTTTACTGGGGCCAAGAAGTTAAGATGTCTGAAAGGAAGGTTTCTGTTTGTTTTTCTCCACCTCTTGCTGGTCAATGCATCTAGTTTGTTGCTGCTACTGCCACTGCTGCTGCTATTGCTGCCATAGTTGTACTGACATTACAACCTGTCATACTGAGGTAGACCTATTACCTCAGGCAATCTGTCAGGCCATCTGTACCACACTGGGAATGCTGAGTCATTTAAACTGGTGGATGGAGTAGTTACTTTTTTCTTGTTTTTTGCCATGTCAAAATAGTCATTGTTGACTATCCAATCATTTGGGTTAACCAATCCAGTAAATCCATTTTTAGTAGGTGTTGGTTATAATGTTATCTTCCTGTAGGGGGCTATGACTAATCCACCAAGTGGTAGAGGCTAGAACCCAATGAACTACAAAAAAATTTTAACCAATAACACATGGACATACATCCATCAACACCCAGTTTCTTCCCCCAGAAATGGAATACATCTTAGGCAGGCTCTGCACAGCCCCAGATCTTGCCGACAGGTCACTGTAGGAACCCCAGCCACCCTCCGTGGCAACAATCTGCTCATACATACATATGCTTGGTGCGTACCAGATTGACTTTTGGTTCTGGGACTACCACCTCCTTATCTAAATATTGACACATATTTATATATCAGGGTCAGTTCATGTAAAATCCAAACTAAGTTAGTGTTGAAAATAAAAGTACTTGCATGTGAAAGCATCTTAGTCATTCTTTTATTCCCCTCAATATATCTATTATATGACATAAATATTTATTTATGTAACTATAATTTTACTAAAGCAGTCAGTACTTCTTCAAGAACTTCAAACACTGTTCCCAAATATAGTGAAGCCCCATTTCTCATATTGTGTGATACTACTACCTATGTTCGACTTTCCTAAAATATCTATCATGTTTCCTGAATTTAGATCACATTTTTAGGTATTATGAACCAGAAATTAAATTATAATTTACAAATTAGCTTTCTTAAGTTATCAACCATCTCCTTAAATTTCCAAATTTTTAAACATATCTAAGATATGATTTTATTTATAGCAATCAATATCAGCAACATATCTGGGCTATTTCTAAATATTTAACTAAGTGATGACTTTACAAAAAACTTTTAATGAATACAAAATATCAAAGTTGTAAACTCTATGATAATTGTTTGAATCATTTTATAATCATGCCATACTAAATAATAAATTACATTACTAGCCAATCAGTTATAAATATTCAAATCCTCTATTGTTCATCATGGAGTTCAGGGATTTTAAATCTCACTAGTTTTAGGTTGCTAAAATACTCCGTATATGTGAGACACCATATCTTATTGCCAACAGAAGCTGTTAGTGAGAATTTATGTGGCACTCCAGTCTGGGAGAAACTTCACCTCAACATATACACTGTGACATTGTTTTCCACAAAACATTTAGTGACTTCTAAAAAAGCGTTGAAACTGGTAGTTCTTCACAGTCTTGGCTATGGGAGACCAATTCTCTGCTATATTAAAGTAAAGCTAGTTCCAAGAGAGAAAGTGAGAGGAAAGTAAAAGCAATCTCTTTCTTTCTCCATCCTTCCCCCCAATCACCCATGAGCTCCTGAAATTTACATTTTCCATGAGTTGCTGAAAACATTATCAACAGTTAAAACCCAACAAAGAAAAATTGCTGGGGAAAGTACTTAAAGAAAGTAACAAAAATTCTGTTTTATAATGAAGAAGTCTTATTCTTCATCATTGATTAGCCAAATGTGTATGTGTGTGTGTTTAATCTCGTATATCTGTAATGACCTAAACATCTGGCGTCTTGCGTTTATCTGTGTAAGTCAGATCAAGGGCAGCCATCAAGAAAGCTACTTCTAGTCTATGAATTAAGGTGCCTGGCACGGTTGTGCAGGACACAAGCCACAGTTGATGATCGCTAGATGTAGTCTGTGAACAGAAATGTGCAGTAGCCCACACATCTACCAACAAACCTCCAAGCATGTTTTCATACATGTGGTGTCTTCCCCTTATGCTAAAAATGATTTCATATGCTATGTTTTTCACCCCCCACAAGTCATGCTCTGCTTCTTTAATATTGAAATCATTTGGAAAATCTCCTCCTGAAATTAACCTTTGATGAAATTATGACCCTTTAATAGGAAAAAAAAAACATATAAAATCGGGCAAGATAAATTTAGTCTGAAATTATGGAAGGCCTTCATTAAGCCTTAATATATGCTGTCAGCTTTGAACTAAATAATAGATGAGATTTTAACATAATCAGAAGAAAACTGCTGCTACCTGCCTCTGCTGCTGTCACAATGAAATTGACAAGATAATTTTGAAAATAAGGCCTTCTCGAAGTCACTTCATGGATCTGACAAGCACACGGTATTTAGAATTATATCTATTCATACAGAAAATGATTTACCCAGAAGGATGTGAGATAGTTGAGGGAAGATGAAAGGTACTGTGCTCTAGGGAATGTGGCATCACTTGATTTATCAAATGAACACAGTCGCATCATCTCTGAGCAATTCTGTGCTTATAGAAATATCAATTCACATGTGATGGCCTCCAAATAAGTGTCATGCATTTAGACAACTTTCAAGAAATCAACAGAGACATGGGCTATGTATGTGTATTACACTGGGATAGTGTGCCCGCTTGACTCTTTAAGTTCATGCGTCTTAATAATATATGTGACTCTCATTAAAACTAGTTACACAAAGCATTTGGTTAGTTCTTAACCTTTGAGGCTATACATTAGTGCAAAACTAAACTCTGTGCAAAGGTATTCTTACTTGTCACAATGTTAAATATAAAGTATCCAAACACTGCTTTTCATTCAGGTGAATATAAAACATATAAAAGAAATGAGATGGAAAAAGTGTTATAAAACTAAAACTTATTTAGCTATATACTATACATTTGTTTGACTGCTATGTATTATTTGACTGCTTGTTTATTATTTCAATCATAGTTTTTTTTCAAGTTCAGAATTTAGTAAAAATGCATTTCATCTCTTATGCGACAACAAACGATTTGCTTGTTAATGTCAGCTCATGAATACATACAAGAAATGAGAAGTTTATACACACAAGTTATATAGAGAATTGGTCATTTACATGAAATACATACTAGTGAAGGAAACAAAAGATTTCAGTGTGACAACTAATCAGCAAACTAAAGGAATGCACTTAGGATGAAAATTGTATTTTTTTCTATTAAAATTTTTAACTAAATTACAAGAATATTTTCAATTTAAAATAGCAAGGACTAAAAGATAATGAAGTTAATAATGTGCTTGTATAAACTGTGCGGCTTAAACACAGAGCTATCATATCATTTCTATTATTCTTCCAACCTCCTAAAATGGGACAGGAAGAGACACAGCAGGGAGACACTCATGAACTCACCAGAAAGCTAAGTACAATAGACAGGTCACATTTTTGAATGGCCAACTTTGAAGTGTCTTTACTTCTATATTACAAATCATGTCATATTCAGAAAGTTTAAACGCTGAGGATCTATTGAGCACTGTCCCTGATCTTCAAGAAGCTTGAATTTCTAAAGAGACACATAGATATTTTTTGTCCTATTCATTATATGTCTCCAAGCAAAAAGTTCAAGATGGAGAGAGAAAAAAAGAAATAAAGAGAGAGAGAAAGAAAGAAAGCATTAGGAGCTTGATGTGAAGGGATTGGTTTCAGATCCGAATGACAATGAAAATAATAGTGTTTGAAAGTGAAAATATAACAGTAACTCTAACGCTCTGTGTATAAATAAAAGAGATAGTGTAGTAAAATCAATTTTTATAAATATATGAAAAGCTTAAGTAACTAGGTCTCATTACTCACTAAAATTCTCAGAGCTTCATATTCTGAACAAGCTTTATATTAGGGGAAGGTAAAATTGTAACCTTAGGTTCACACATTGAATCTTGGAAAAAAAAAATATATATATATATATATATAGTGAGGAAAGCTTAAAGGTAATCTTACAAAAGTCATAGAGAGATTTAAACTTGTGCCAGATGCTGTGTCCCCAAAAACTCTATGAGCTATCAACATAGTGTATTAAAAAATTTGAAAACAGAGCCAACACAAAATTAAGTATAATTTATGTTTTGTATACCCTTCAACAATATTATAGGCCAACAGTTTAGTAAACTAGAATCTATTTTATAAAAATTAAAATGTATGGAATAATTTTTGAAATTTTAATGTTAAATCTACTAATTAGTGTAACATAATCACATCTTGGCTAATGGAAATAACTAATAGCTAGTGAGAATGAAGTTAAAAGTAGTTTTTGGTGCCAGAAGAACAAGATGTTTGATATAATACAAGTTGCAACAAAAACTTCAACTAAGAACCCTCATGGAAAAAATTAGGTGAATACTTAGCAGGTGCCTGACAAACTACTTTTTCACTAAATTATGTTTGAAAGTTAAGTTAGTTCTTCAGTATATGCCTCAAGAAATATTTTTAATGGAATTGTCATGGCATTGGTATAGAGTTAGATACATGGTTTTGTCAGATTACTTAAGGTGTCTGAATCCTGGGTGAGAAAGTTGCTAGAGTTAAATTCACAGGAGACTAGTTAATACGGATGTTTGTCAATATTTCAAATTATATTGGAAGGATATTCTAGGGCCTGCCAACTGGGACAAGTCTTTGCCAAGGCCATACCCTGCTGGGTAGGTTGGTTCTCAGAGGAGACAAAATTATAGATTGGATGTTTCTCTTGAGATCGCAGAATTAGAACACAGGGAGTTGATGGTCTTAAGGGATCATTTTATCAGACAGTGGTAACCTGATTATTTGCCCTTCCTAACATCGTTCTGCTGATGTTTCTATCCAAATATCTGGGCCAAGGTGCTGTGAAGTTCCTAGACTTGTCTCCAGTTTAGTTCCTCCAGAGTCCAGGATCTAATATTCCCTCTGCAGATATTCAGTTGGGTCTACCATTTTATAAAATAGAGCAAAGCATCTATTAAAATGACAAGAAAAATCATGAAGATTTTGTGAGCTACTTGTAGCATAAATGTGGTGTTACATGAAGATACATATGTATTGTAAATTAAGTATGTGTCATGAATGGAAAGCATAATGTTTCTGTAAAGTTCAGATGAAAGAAACTAGTAATTTGTATTTGTGCTCTTATGGACAACTAGCGTGGGAGCCAAAACACTCTCAAGCACAATTTGGTGGTCAGAAATTTAACTGTTTCTTCCTATGATATCCTTTAATGATTATTTTGAAATAATTTTCATTAGAGCTAAAATTTCTAGCAAAGTGAACAAACATGAAAAACTCATTACAAATTTCAACCAAAGTGAATAATATTCAGAAATAGTGGAGGGAAAAAAAAAAAAAAGATGTGAAGAGAAACAATTACAGATGGTTTTTAGGTGCTTCTTGCTCTATTTTGTCTTAATATAATACCTGCTCACCATTAGTTAGACTTGCTGACTTGTGTCTGAAATCTCACAAAGATTATACTGTGAAGTGTAATATTACAGTTTCTGGGTTGACAGCAAGGGAGGGATTCTCTTTTATCTGTTAAACTCTTGTACTCCATCTCTTTCTGGACATGTGGGTGTGGCCCATCTTGCTGAAACAGGAGCAAATGTTCCTTTGATCTAAATTGATAGCCAGTGGAGGAGGGGCCCTGATATATTCTGCACCTCCTGCTCAATTTTGCTATGAAACTGAAAAGGCTCCCCAACAGGATGTTAATTTAAAAAGTCAAATAGGATTTTAAAGTGAATGCAAAGGATAATGGGAGAGCAGCTTTTCTCTCCCAGACCCAGATCTGCAATTTTTTTTTTTTTTTTTTTGTCTTTTGTCAAGGAGCTCCAATTCAGTTCAACAAGGAGAATTTATCTAATTTCTTATTTTCTTTCTATAAATGAACTTTTATACTTTTGCTGTCCAAATACGACCTCACATGTCTATTTATTTGTTTGTTTTAAATATACCACATATAGTAAATGTGAGTGAATCATAGAGGAAAACAGCAGTCTTAAAATAGACATTCCATTCACTCAAAAGAATGTGAATAATTGGGTTTGGGACTGATATATGCACACATCACACACCAAAAGTGACAAGAAGGTAAGATTGTGCCTGAGTAGGCTTAGTTTCTTCTGATGTGTTACTGAGATTTCATTTTCTTTATATTAGGACAATCATGACAGTAAAATGAATATAACACATCACAACATAAATTCAAACTCATTTATATAAAACCTAAAAAATGTTTGAGGAATACCCATATTCTTTAAATTACTTTTTTTCCTTCTAAAACCTTAGCTACATTTTGAAATGCAGGACAACATGAAAAATAGCTTTTGGAAGTCTTTTAATTATAGATCAATAAGCACGTCTGAGTGAGAAATCAATTATTAATTTATGTAAGCTGGAAAAATTGGTATATTTTATAAAGTTGGTTTCTGCCTGCAGAATAATGCATGATTTTGGATAAGATATTAAGCTGATAACATTTTTTTCTGAACTATTTCTAATATTTTACTATGTTCAGAAACGATAACTAAATAAAGAACCTCAGTGTTAGTTAAAAAACTTCGGCTCATAGTTGTGAAATGTGAACATTAAACAAGAAAAGAAACATAGGAACATTTCAGGTAGCAATTCTACCAGCTGGTTTTCTATAGCTTAAATGTTAATATATGACAGAGAACAGTTGAGGCAAAACAGATGACAATATTTTCCACTCTAAGATGTTTTCATACAAAATCTAAAAATGATCTATTTTTGGTTAAGTAAACTTCTTTAAAATATATTAGTCTTTTATTTTCTCTTGTACATATAACATAGAAATAAAGGCATGAAAAGATGAAGTAATAAAGGGTCATGCTTGGTGGACATGAAAACAAGCTTCAAAGAAGAGAACAGCACTAGCAAATCTTAATTCACACTATGTGTAAGTGGCATCAACACTCAAAACTGCATGCAGAGTTCAAAAAGACTTGCTTTTTAATCTCTCTTCAAAAGGCGAAGTGATGAATGACAATCAAAAATGAAGAAACTGAAAATGAATCAGCAATAAAACAAGTGGTACACAATTAATCAATTGCAATTTTACATAACACAAATAAAATGTAAATTGAAAGTAATGCACTTTTATTCAAAATAACTGCCTTAAGCATAGTTTCTTTCAGCTTCTGTTTATATTGAGACTAGTTGCTCATCTCTGAAAGCATATATTTGTGAAAAGCCTTCTTTCTAGACATTTCTCCCTCCCTCTTGCTAACAGAGGTATGGAGATAGGAAACGCAATGCACCCCAACTGTTAATTTTCATGTCGATAGTGAAAATGAGGGCAGATATCAACAGCTCAACAATGTAATTTGAGTAGAAGTACTTTGTCAAGAAGAGGAGAGGATAAATTTCTATTGTTGATTCAGGACAATGCCAGGAGAGGCAGAGAGGTTGGAACTTGATGTAGCCAGTTTATTCCAGAAGGATAAATATCCTGTGTGCATGTTGGTTCATGTCCCTCTTTAGTTCAGTAGATTCTAAAACTCCTAGGAAGACTAGAAAAGCATGTTATCCCTGTTATCTGCCACACAGATTTAAAGGTAGGGTGTTTGTTCTACATATTGCATTCCAAGCTAATCAGAGCTACATAGCAAACCCCACCTCAGATAAATAAACAGAAAAAACAAACAAACACAGATAATAAACAAATAAGGCATCATGGAAAACACTTTAAAACCTCTCCTAGAAAAAAACAAGGAGAGGGAAAATAAGATTGATCTTTTCTGCATATCCTGAAAAAGAACAGCAAAATTCAGGTCAATAGGACCTTTTCTAAGTCCTTGTTTTCTAGCTCAGATAATATAGAGAGAACCACAGTAGATCAATCCATATCTGTGGGATAAAAGAACACAATTTTAGAGCACTCTGCTTTAGATTAGGTTACTCTTCCTTTTTATTTACTTATTTACTTACTTGCTTGCTTACTTATGTTTTGCACAGGTATTTTCTTTCATGCAAAATTGACTACCTCGGTGTAGAGGAGTGATGTTATATAACAAAATAAAAACATGTGGTTAGTGATTCCATATGCTGTAGTAAGCTGCCTTGCAGAGAACAATGATCTGGTCTCTGGCCTGGATGAGAGCTGTTCAGTGGGAGAGACAGAGTAGTAAAATGCATGGCCAAGAGACAGCAGAAAACCAAAGTCAAAAGAGAGATAGGACACGCTTTGTAAGTAAAAGCACATTTGAATCTCAAACCCAAAACAAAACAAGTGGTGAGGAAGTGAGAAGAATGAAAAAGAGACAGCAGTGTTAGGCATGGAAAGGGTAGATCTCAAGAGTTATGTTGATTAAAATGTTAATCAAGTGATTCTGAGCAATTTCAAGTACCTCGATTTTCTTTAACCATTAAAACATAAAGAAATTTGGGAAGTGAATGGAAATATATTTTGTTATTATATGTTGAAAATCTTTGAATACACTAGGAACCTAGCCAAAGTGTTCTCAAAGTCAGTTCATATTCACCATGTATTTAAAGTTTTGATAGACTCAAGCATATATTTAACTTATTTCAGTTGTTAATCTCTGAAGCATCTAATAATCTTTTATTCTTTCACATTGATACTATTAGAAACAAAGTTTATTTAGCATTAGACACTAGGCTTGTCTAAGACATTATTGTCAATTTTTTTTTTCTAATTTTATTTTTATTTTAGTTACATTTTGTTAACTCTGTGTCCCAGCTGTATCCTGCTCCCTCATTCCCTCCCCAACCCCACACTCCCTCCCTGGTCTCCTCCCTGCCCCTTTCCAAGTCCACTGATAGGGGAGGACCTCCTCCCCTTTCATCTGACCCTGTTTTATCAGGTATCTTCAGGGCTGGCTGCAAAGTCCTCCTCTGTGGCCTAACAGACTGCTCATTATTGTCAATCTTAAATGCCATATAGAAAAGGCTAACTAGAATGAAAACAGATTAGGTTTGTTTACATTAAAATAACTTAACCGAGAACTAGGATACTGAGAATTTTGCTATTATAAAATATTAAACAATTAATGATCATCTTATGTGCATGCTTGCATAGGCCAAGTTAAGATATTAATCTAGAAATATCAACATTGATAAGGTAAGATATCCTAATATATTGCAATTGTTTTACTTATAATAAGACTCAAATATTAGAATAGAAGAGATTTTTATTTATCTTTAAAAGCAATTTGATAAAATAAGTTTGCTCTTCTGCAATTTCATACATGTATAATGTATACTTTGATTTTTTTATTTCCTCAGTCTTTCACTTCTTTTATCCACCTCTTCCGTCTTTGTCCTCCATCTCAGTAAAGGTGGACTTCAGAGCAGATTATTTACTTTAAAGTTTGTAAAAAGCATAATAGTGAAAATTATATTAAAAATTAAATTAAAATGAATTTATATTTAAGAAATAACAAATAACAAAATAAAATTTTATTAATACAAAGGTTTAAAAGATATGATCCCTTGCAAACGTTTTCAAATTGAAATGTAAGAAAAAGCAACTAAAAACAAGCTTTAGTTTTTACTAGAAGATTAATACATTCATATTATTTATCAATATATTATAAATATATTGATATTATTTATAATAGAGATAGGGTTTTATTTAAGTATCAGATCTATTAATATATATATATAGCCTAGCAAATGGGTTTTACCTTTTCAAGTTAGAACAGTGTGAATTATAAGATATTAGAAATTAATGAAATAGAAAGAAAACCCAGACAAAATATTTAATTTAGTATAAAACTATCCCTGCATACCTTGAAAATCCAAGGGGAGGGAACATCTTATAAAGTTAACATAGCTATCATCCACCCAGACACACTGCTGTTTTCTTAATATTCAGTGAACATTGGTGATACTTTTGCAATGCCTTAATTAGGTTTACAAAAGATTTATGAATATTTTTGTTAGTCTTTTCTATGAATTTTCTTTATATAGCCATTTTTACTTATATATGGAACTTTCAGTAGCTAATTGTAACATGATGTGATACTGTGTGGTCTAGAAACCTAGCTTTCTCTTTAGTTAAGTAGGTGTAGGGGTTAGAGCGCAGACATTGTCTCGGAATTGCTGCCAAACAGAATATCAGTCTCACATATCAATTGTCTCAATGAAGCTGTCGGGATAATGGAGGTTCAAAATGGTGTCTGCTGATACCAGACTACACTGGCTTTTTGTTAGAAGACATTTAAAATCGCAGTCAGCCAGTATCAGCACAGACATGCTCAGATGCTGTCAGGGAAATCCAAAATCCCTCCTTAAAAAGCAATGCCTGATCTTCCTAAGGATGAAAAATTAAAGACACAGAGTTCTGCACCATTGAACATAGAAACAAGGTCATTTGATATTACTTTCTGATTTTGTGTGTGTGCAATCATTATTTTTTGTTCCATACACTTTAATGATGTTGGCCAGGACAGGCATGGTAGTTTAGAGACAGAAATCTATCATGAAGCAAAGCATCATTAGAGACTAGCTAATATATTTTAAATGCATGCACAAGCACACTCTCTTCTCTCTCTTTTTTCTCTGTCTCTGTCTCTCTCTGTCTCTCTCTCTCTCTTTCTCTCTCTCTCTCTCTCTCTCTCTCTCTCTCTCACACACACACACACACACACACACACACACACACTACTTTGGGCCCTGTCAATGGCCATCATGAAATTGTTTGAGGCTTATGGGCTTTGTGTGTCTGCTGGCTTTGGTCCAGCACTTAAAAGAGAACTCAGTCATTAATAGAATCCCCCTCTGCTGAGAAGAGCCTTTGTGAAGCTTCCCTTCGCAACTACAGGATCCTGTGATATTAAGTAAAAGTTACAATGGACAGACTATAAAAGAGCATCCATATGCCACAGACACTATGAATTGTGTTAAATTAGTTTCTGTTGGAAGTCTTTCTTTGCATATCTTTACCCATGCTATCAAGTCCATCCAGGCCTTAGGCTTATGTTCTTTAAACTGAGACATTTTTCTACTTATCAACTTACAAATTCTTTACTGGGAAAATTGTGACAGCGCATTCTTTGAAGACATCAGTGGAGCGGTTGTAACAGAATATTGTTTGATCGCAATATAAAACCTGTTTTTGTCACTTAATTACTCTTGATATGAAAGATGAAGGTAATAAATGTGACACAATAATAATTAGTGCAATTAGCAACATGTACCTAGTTACCTAGCAGTGTTTCCCTTCTGAATTCAAAGGGAATTTTACAGCTTTGAATTTATGTTTTACTTTGGCTTTAATTTTTAAGGTGTTTTTTTTTTTTTTTTAATTTCCCCAATTTGAGCAGAGCATAGTTTTTACAAAGAGATAAATTGTTTGGATTAAAAATCTGTACCGCATAGTCTAAAAGAAACTAACGCCAGCCCTGAACCCACCAGAGACATGACACTGAGTCATAATGGGGCCCATGAACACTACAGCTGCAGCACTGAACCGGTTTCTATCTGGTGATTCTGCAGGTACATGGGTTTGCTGGTATCTATACACACTTCTATATATTTTTAATGTCTCGATGATGAGTATGTTCATCACATCAGACACTCACAAAGGGCAAAACCATCAGCTGCAGGAGCACTAACACCCCAACTTGGCCCACGTACATGCTGCATATATGCCTGCGACTTTATGGTCATGTGTCATAGAAAGAACTTTCCATACATCAACTGAAACTGAACATTGTTTGAAGGTGAAGAATCTGGCTACATAACTTTGATTCAATGTTTAATTTAGTTACCTGATTTGACATTTTTTTTAATTTTATTTTTTTCTTATCAGTTACATTTTATTAACTCTGTATCCCAGCCGTGTGTCCCGATCCCTCATTCCCTCCCAGTCCCTCCCTCCCTCATCTCCACCGTACCCCTTGCCAAGTCCACTGATAAGGGGAACCTCCTCCCCATTCATCCGATCCTGTTTTATCAGGTATCTTCAGGACTGGCTGCAAAGCCCTCCTCTGTGGCCTAACAGGACTATTCCTACCTTGGGGGGTGGGGAGGCCAAAGAGCCAGTCATTGAGTTCCTGTTAGAAATAGTCCTTGTTCCCCTCACTATGGGAAACCAATTGGTTACTGAGTTACCACAGGCTACATCTGAGCAGAGGTTCTAGGTTACATTCATACATGATCCTTGGTTGCATGTCAGTCTCAGAAAAGACCCTGTGCCCAGATATGTTTGGTCCTTGTGGAGCTCCTATGCTTTCCTCATCAGACTAACTCCCCTTCTTTCTTATGATTCCCTGTACTCTGCCAAAGGTTTGGTCATGAGTCTTTGCTTTGAAAACACTGATAGTTAGAGTTTTTCAAATGCGCTCAGTAGACTCCTGTCAATGTTTAATGTGCATCCCATCTGTCTTTCAAAACGAGGATTGATAATCTTACCCCATGTCCGCTCTCTTGATTATCTTTTTTAGGTGTATAGATTTCATTATGTTTATCATATCTTATAGGTCTATATAAGTGAGTATATACCGTGTTTGTCTTTCTCCTTCTGGGATATTTCACTCAGGATGATCTTTTCTAGGTCCCACCATTTGCCTGCAAATTTCATGATTTCCTCCTTTTTGATTGCTGAGTAGTATTCCATTGTGTAAAAATACCACAATTTCTGTACCCATTCTTCCGTTGATGGACATCTGGGTTGTTTCCAGGTTCTGGCTATTACAAATAAAGCTGCTATAAACATGGTTGAGCAAATATCTCTTTTGTGCACTTGAGCAAACTTTGGGTATATACCTAGCAGTGGTATAGCTGGGTCTTGAGGAAGCACTATTCCTAATTGTCTTAGAAAGCGCCAGATAGATTTCCATAGTGGTTGAACCAGTTTACATTCCCACCAGCAGTGGAGGAGGGTTCCCCTTTCTCCACAACCTCTCCAGCATGTGTTGTCCCTTGAGTTTTTCATTTTGGCCATTCTGATGGGTGTAAGGTGATATCTCAGGGTCGTTTTGATTTGCATTTCCCTGATGGCTCTGATTTGACATTTTACTTATAGGTCCTGCTCTTGTGATAAGGCATTAGGCTCACTTAAAGATGACATTATAGTCCTCCACAGGTCAGAATGACAATAGCTGTAGCTGCTTCATGTTCCCTATAGGGCTCTCTCCTCTTTTCAATTGCTACTTCATGGTACTATTGATATGTTTTGTAGGATACTGACTGATGGGAGAATTCATTACTGGATTTTTATTTCTTAAATAAAATCATCATGTTTAGTGTTATTTTAATAGTAATTTCTATTAACCACTTGTTCTTTTTCTTTAAAATGTTTAATTTTATATAATTGTATGACAACCTTTAATCTGTTAAGTATTGATATTTTTCAGTTTTCATTTGTTAATTTTTTTATGACTCTAATGTTAAAATGAAATACAGAAAACAGCGATAACCAGAATTAGCAGAGTAAATATTCAATGCAAAAAAATTATGACAACTACATTTCTTATACTCTAGAATCACTTCGTATTATAAGGTCAAATTGCTAATCTTCAATTGAGTTCGTTTACATACTTCCAACAACTTCTAAAGTTACACATTCAATACATCCTCCTTGTAAAGCCTCAGAAAATGAGCATTTAAAGCACTTTACATTGTTTTAAGCTACATGTTGTCATTCTCCATGCTTTCAGTATCATTTGAAGATTACCCACCAAATATTGGGGTTGGAACACAGAACACGGCTCAGTGTTAGAGCATTTGCTGACGGTGCCCGAGTACTCGAGTGCTACAAACGGAACTAAAAGTATTGAGTTAAATTACTCGGAAGTGAATTTAAAAGCAATGATTTTATTTTAAATAAAACTTTACATAGTAATGGTGATTTTATGCAAACCTAAAAATCTGCCCTTATAAAAGTATTATATGAAATGATACAAAGTATTAAATTGATAATCAAAAAAATTCATTTTAACATGCATATAAAATATTTGATTTATAGAGAGATAGATAGATAGATAGATAGATAGATAGATAGATAGATAGATAGA
>NW_026585689.1:20749161-20783504 GCF_907164565.1 Psammomys obesus
AGATAGATAGATAGATAGATAGATAGATAGATAGATAGATAGATAGATATAACATACAGCAAATGTCATATTGAGTTAAAAACGGAGTACTCTGAACAAAGCATGAAAGTCAAAATTACTGTGTAGAAATTAATGTCTAAAGGACTCAAAAAGTAGCATTACCTTTTTAAAATTTAATTTTATTTATATACTTATTTATTACAATATATGCACTTTGTATCCTCTCTGCAGCTCCCTCCCTTGCCTCCTCCAAGTGCCCCTCTCCTCTTCTCCCCCTATGCCTTTTCCCCAGGTCCCTGATACAAGAGGACCTCCTTCTCTTCTGTCTGACCCTAAACTTATCAGGTCTTATCAAGGCTGGCTGCAACTTCCTCCTGCATGGACTGGCAAGGCTGAATGCCCCAGGAAGAGGTGATCAAACAGCCTGCTACTGAGTAGATGTCACTCAGTGACAGCCACTGTAGCCTACCAGGGAACCCACTTGGAAAACGAGCAGACAATGCGTTACCTTTGAACAGAGGGTTGAGGTTCTCTCCAAGAAGAGTCCTTAGTTGGAGTATCAGTCCCTGCAGGCCCCACTGGGCCCAGGTATTTTGGATCTGTTGGTCTCCTTGTGGAGATTCTGTCCCCTCCAGGTCTTTCTATCTCCCCCTTCTTTCATAAGGATTTTGGCACTCTGCCCAAAGTTTGGCTATGAGTTTCAGTGTCTTCATCAACACTCTGGTGAGGTGAGTCTTTCAGAGGTCCTCTGTGGAAGGCTCCTGTCCTGTTCCCTGTCTTTTCCTATTGCTGATGTCTATCTTGTTTGCCCTTCTGAATGAGGATTAAGCATCTTCCCTAAGGTCCTCCTTTTTGTTAGCTTCTTAGGGCTATAGATTTTAGTATGTTTATTCTATATTATATGGCTAATATCCACTTATAAATGAGTATATATTATTTGTGTCTTTCTGCTTCTGGCTTACCTCAGGATGATCTTTTCTAGGTCCCACCATTTGCCTGAAAAGTTCATGATTTCCTTCTTTTTAATTGCTGAGTAGTAGTCAATTGTGTAAATGTAACAAATATTCTGTATCCATTTCTCCACTGAGGGACATCTAGGTTGGTTCCAGATTTTGCCTATCAGTAATAGAGCTACTACAAACGTGGTTGAGCACAAGTCCTTATTGAGTGGTAGGGCAACTTTTGGGTATGTGCCTAGGATTGGTATAGCTGGATCTTGAAGAAGCACTATTCCTAATTTTTTTTAATTTTATTTTTTAATTTAATTTAATTTTTTTCTTATCAGTTACATTTTATTAACTCTGTAAACCAGCCATGTCCCACTCCCTCATTCCTAAATTTCTGAGGAAGTGCCAGATTGATTTTCAAAGTGGTTGTACAAGTTCATATTCCCATCAGCAATGGAGGAGGGTTCCCCTTTCTCCACATTCTCTCCAGCATGCGCTATCCTTTGAATTTTTTGATCTAAGCCATTCTGATGCATGTGAAGAGAAATCTCAAGGTCAAGACCTCAACATAAAACCAGACACACGAAATCTGTTAGAAGAAAAATTGGGGAAAAGCCTTGAATTCATTGGCACAGGAAACATCTTTCGGAATAGAATACCAACAGCACAGGCTCTAAGAACAACAATTAATAAACGGAACCTCATGAAATTGAAAAGCTTTTGTAAAGCAAAGTACACTGTCAACAGAAAAAACGGTAGCATTACTTTTAAAAGAAATAGAAATACTCATTGTTTTACCAGTAGGTCCATGTATCTTTGAGCACATTCCTGAAAAGCTTATTACTGAATGGTGACTACTTCCAAAATGCAGAAAGTAAGAAACTACAGGGTGTTTAGCCCTAATGGAACATACATACCTCTCCACCCTTCTAAGGTACTGGGATTCTTGGAGAAGAGTAAAAAGAAGAGCCTGATGCAGTTGATGCCTGAAAGGAAATGTCTCCAAGGTACATTGGGGCCGCTGCATGCATGAACTCTCAATAATTGTGACAGCCTGCAGGAAGCCCATGGAAGACCATACCAGCCAAAATCTGAATTGTTAGCTTTTGAAAGAAGGAAAACTATTTTTTTAATAAGAGTATATCATCTGGTAAGTTGACAAAATTTGAGCATCACAAATTTGTCCTGACTTGTTAAAAAAAAATATACAAAGTTATACAAAATTATATAAAATTGGATGGATCTGGGAAGAATATAATCAGAACACACTGTATAAAATTTGAAATTGATATGCCTATATATTTTCTTGTATGTAATCATACATTTAACTTATCTACTTACTACTATTTCAATTGTTTCACAGTAGAAAGCTGTTAGCCATTTGACCTTTTGTGAACAATGACATTGTTAAAATCTGTGAAACAAGAGGTAACTTTAAATGTTATGTTTTGTTTTGGCTTACTTTCAGTTGAAAATTACTATTTTAACAAAAATCTAAGCATCTTTGAAATCTGCATGTCTTCAGATGGGCCGACAAGAACATGAGACTTTGTTCAGAAAAATGAACAGGCTTTCAGTGTCATGGTTCTCAGATAAATTTTTTATGATTGCTTTATTAATTTTTTTAATTATACTTTATTTACTTTGTATGCCCCCTCCAGTTCCCTCCCTCCTCCCCTCCCGATCCCTCCCTTTCTCCCCCTTTTCCACACACTCCCCTCCCCAAGTCCACTAGCAGGGGAGGGTTTCTTTTTCTTCCTTCTGATCCTAGTCTGTTAGGTCTCATCAGGAGTGGCTGCATTGTCTTCCTCTGTGGCCTGGTAAGGATGATCCCCTCTCAGGGGGAGGTGATCAAAGAGCAGTTTTCTTAATGCTTATTGTTTAAGAATAAAAGTACAATAAATCACATCAATTGTAAAAAAGACAATTACTGAAATTAGAACAATCTAGATTTTTCCATTTGAGAGTCAAGTTTCCCTTTTCAATACAAGCTGTTCCTTTTGCACTCTATATTTATCATCCATTTGCTGTTACTCTTACCATGGTGTTGTTATGATACCATTTCACAGGAAAAAGAAGAAAGGTCCAAACACTTGGGTTGTTATTCGAAGTTTTAAGTACCAATCAACATTCTGCCACTCACTTAGTATATGAAAAGCTGGACAAATGACATGACATGCTTTGAGACTTGGAATTTTAATATTTTTAGCAGACATTAAATTTGTACCAATAGTATCTGCAATGTTCTAAGAATTACAGAAATCAGTGCTTGAGGTAAACTTTGAAACTGCCACATGGTAAGATAAAGCTTTATATTATTAAGGAATGAAGTCTGAAGTGAAATGGTGAAGAATGTAAATGATATTTCAAGCTGGAAATGAAGGAAGCATAGCTCTCTATTTAAAGCCGAAGTCATATAGACTCGCCAGGGACTGAACTACTGAAGCATTTCATTCAGAAATTGAGTGCTTTGGACTGCATATAAGTACTTTAAAATTCCTCTAAATAAATGCTCCCCTATCATCCGGTTCACAGGATGGATCCCCAATGAAATGACACTTCACATTAACAGCTAAATTATTGACCACTGTTAATGTGCTCCTAAATACAAAAAGGATTTAAAGAATTTTCAGAATAACATTGTTAGGTAATAGTTTAAATATAATGTCACTTTAAGGACATCAACTCTTTGCATAGAATAGAATATAACAAATTCTATTAGTTCATTCACTTAGTAAATTTTCATAAGCCCACAGTGTAGAAGATAGTGTACTAGGATCTCTGAATTTTCCCACAATAGTATAACAAACAAATGAGGCATTCTACGGAAGATGTCTTGAGACATTACTCTGAGGACTGAAAGTCAGTTGTTATTTCTCCTGTGAATCAACAGGGAATCGGGGCCTACACTCTAAAACATTCATACAAAGGAACACAGAAACTGACTTACCTAACATCCTTTTCTGAAATAGTACTCATTAATAATTAAATGATTTTTATGCACCTTAGTTATCAAGTATGAGCAATCCTAATTCTAACAATTAACAAAAGAAAGAAAAAAGAAAAAATCTGTTAGTGATTCATTGGCTAAAGACATAGATCAATATTTCCTGCATATAATAATTCATCTTAATTTTTCAACTTTTGATTTAGGATTAATAAGAGAAGAATATCTAGCAAAATCCATGAGGCAGTTTCTAAAGGGATAATTGAGGTGGGAGGAAAGAACATATTTATGGACTGACCGATTCCATTAACTAAGAACCAAAAGCTGAGAGCAAGCATTCATCTCTCCAAGCTTTGTTACACTGGATTCAATTTGACCAGTTGCCACACACTTCTGCTAACATGCTTTCCCAGGGATGGTAGACTTTATCTTCAAATTGTGAGCCAAAATAAATTTGTCCTTCTTTAAACTGCTTTTATCGAGTATTTTGTCAGAGCAACAAGGAATGTAACTAATACATTGAGTAAGTGTGAGAAGTTTGATTTCCAAAAGCCATTTAAAAAGCTGGGCCCAGGGTACGCGGTAGTTATTCCATCACCGGAGAAACCCTGTGGTCAGCTTTGTAGTAAAGCCTAGACAATGTATGAAGCCAGTGAGAAAGTCTGTCTCACAACAAAGCAGATAATGCCCCGAGGAGGGATGCTAGAAGATTTCCATACATACCCACACGTGTGTATTCACACACATGGTACACACATGAATATATAAATACATACATATCCATACAGGCATTTATTCATACATCTGTATACACCTGTGGAAGAAAATGAAGGTTATTTTTTCAGGTGGTATACTCTTAATTCAAATCCCAATATGTTTGACTCTTGTGTTCATAATACTGTGTCTTTATGGTTTTATAAAATCAAATTTTAATGATTCGGTGGTTACAGAAAATTAAGACATTTATTTAAACTTAAAAAAGAAGGGGAGTTAGTCTGATGGGGAAAGGATAGGAGCTCCACAAGGACCAAATATATCTGGGCACAGGGTCTTTTCTGAGACTGACATACAACCAAGGACCATGTATGGATATGGCCTAGAACCTCTGCTCAGATGTAGCCTGTGGTAGCTCAGTAACCAACTATTGGTTTCCCATAGTGAGGGGAACAAGGACTATTTCTAACAGGAACTCAATGACTGGCTCTTTGGCCTCCCCACCCCCCAAGGGAGGAGCAGTCCTGTTAGGCCACAGAGGAGGGCTTTGCAGCCAGTCCTGAAGATACCTGATAAAACAAGATCAGATGAATGGGGAGGAGGTCCCCCCTATCAGTGGACTTGGAAAGGGGCACGGTGGAGATGAGGGAGGGAGGGAGGGACTGGGAGGGAATGAGGGATCGGGATACGGCTGGGATACAGAGTTAATAAAATGTAACTGATAAGAAAAAAATAAAATTCAAAAAAAAAAAAGAAATATATTTATGTCACAAGATTTTAATATATAAAAGTAAAATGAATGTTATAGGGTTTCTGGTATGTTAATGTACTCATAATATTTCAAATATCCTAAGTAATACTACTTTTTAATTATGATTTTAATATATAATAATTTTATGGAATATACTAAAATCTGTATCTATTCTAGAAGTAATTTTCTATATCTCACTTAAAGTTATATTTTTATTTCATGCATTGCATTTGCTCAGTTTGTCTTCTTTGTCCACTTTGAGTCAAAATTCTAAATTAATTGCTAATATTTATAGTAAACCTAAATTTAATATTAATATACATTTTTGCAGCCGAGATTAAAACTCACATGTATGTTTATGTTTCATGTACACATATATAAACTGTTTTTCAGTGTTTTGATACACAGGGTCAATTAAAACAACTTTTTCCTGTATTCCACTATGTAGATTTGTATTTTTTATTTGTTGATATCAAGATATTTATAAGGCAAATTATGCTGTGATATGTTTTTGAATCTTGCTCCAGATGTATTGCTATGTCCCTTATTAAATGGAGTCCAGATTTGCAGAGCTGTAGTGCGTGCTTGATTGGTTATCCTTCACTGATTAGGTGTTCCAGTTTCCTTGAACAGAAAGACTAATCCTCCATCCTTTTTCGAGGAACCAGGGGAACAGCTCATTTATTTTGATGGGAACAACATTGTAGTCTTGTTCCGTTTACCATTTCCTAACCCTGCTATGAATTCCTATCCCTTTATCTGACATCCACAAGACAAGTATTCATTCAAAAATTAATCCAGTAGAACCAATTTGTATCAGATGTGAGGCGCTAGGAGGTATAGCCAGATCACTGGACTGGGACAAAAGTGTCTGCTATCAATCCCACTGCCAGCCAGATGGAATAATACAGGTATCTACTTGTATACATTTTTTTTCTTCTTAGATTTGTGAACCGAAACATCTGTAATATTTGATGGTTATAGTTTCTTTGGTTCTATAATGGTCTTGGAAAATAAGATGACTTTAGACATTGAGACTTTGTTTTTCATACATTAATGTAAATTTAGTATAATCAACATTTCTTTTACATCTTTGACTCAGGAAGCAAAAAGACTGTTACAGTACTACACTATGTGCTATGTAAGGATTAGAACTCAGAGAGACTGAAATGATATTGGAAAGTTTCAAGATGATGTGTGTTAAAAAGACTTTTTTTACATAAAATATTATTATTATTATTTACATTTTATTAACTCTGTATCCCAGCTGTATCCTGCTCCCTTATTCCCTCCCAATCCTACCCTCCTTCCCTCAGCTCCTCCCTGCCCCTTTCCAAGTCCACGGATTGGGGAGGACCTCCTCCCCTTTCATCTGGCCCTGTTTTATGCTTCTCCTGATACTCTAAAATCATATATGTGCAATTTTACTTAATAAAAGGAATGTTTTCTATCAGACTATGGAGTATTTCACAGCTACCTTTTCTCTTTTCTCATCATTTAGACCTTACAAACCAATGTTATATATTATAAAATATTTGTACTGTTGAGGTAACTTTTTCCTTAATAGCACTTGGTAATACTGATGACAAGTTATACATAAATGATAAAAAATAATTTACCTATTTTCAGTAAAAGTTCATGTTAGTATCCTGTGGAAGAGACTATTGCAGAATTTGTTTCTGTCAGTGATTTAACAGCAAAATTATTAGCATACACCATATATGCCAACCAATGGTTTTCATTATATTACATTGCTATGTTAAAATATTTTGCTTTAATCATGTCTATGTCCCTTGTGCCTAACTTACCCACCCACACACACTGTTTCCTCCCCTAATAGACTAAGAGAATCTTGAGCACTCAGTCGGTTTTTATAAAAGAGGTGAAAGTTGCCTGCACTGAGGAAGCTCTGACCAGACCACAAGCATTTGAGCTCCTCAGGCAGACACTGGACTTCAAAGGGACAGTCTTAGAGTTGGCTGGGCTGTAAGTAATGTCACACTGATTTATACTATTGACTTTTAAAACTAAGTATTTAAAATAATAATGGTATTCAAACAATACAGGTTGTCTTTGTTTAGTTGTGCTTTTTATATTGGCCATAATCATTAGCATCTTGAAAGAGCCATTGAGGTTATCTGAATGAGATTCTCACTAAATCAGGATAATTGATATTCCCTCACAAAGCTGAGGAAGGCTCCTGAAACTCAGGAAATCCACCTGATACCTTCAGTAGATATAAAAGCCCTGCTCTTTGCTAGATCTGATACCTTCAGTAGATATTCAAGTCCCGTTCTTTGGCAAATTTATAACCAATAAAGTTAGAGGGTTCCTGGGTTGTGTGGCTTTGTAAATAAGGAGCAGTTACTTTTGAATTTTAAGCTCTCCAGTAACAACAACAACTGAAAACTTCATAGGTTAACACATATAGATTGAGACTTGAATTAAATCCTTTTTTTTCTATTAGGAAGAAATACATTTTTTTTTCTTGTATACCTAGTAAAAGTCAGGTAATCCTACTACATTTTCAGCAAGATAAATATCTGTACAGTTATCTATAACAATGGCATTTATGTGTTGAAACAGACATAGATATTTTTACTAGAATACTGCACAATTAAGTAGGAACTCTGTAATTTATGTTATTTTATTTTGTCATCTTCTATTTTAAATGATACATGAAAGAGAAAGGTTCATATTTTTGTCTTAACTAATAATGAATATGAATCATCACATTGTGACATGTATTGGCATAATTAATTACTGCATTTAGCCTTGACAGGACATTCCCTAAGATCCTCAAAAGAGTATTCATCCTATCTCTTTAAAAAGAAAGAAAGAAAGAAACTCAAGAAACAGAAATGCTTTCAGTTAAGCGAAACAGCCTGTGATATAGCTGAATATCATCTGTTACTCACAGCAAAGGGTCATGTAGGCAATAAAAAAACCTGTGACCATGTTTGAAAAGTACAAACGGTTAAGCAGCTTTTGTGTGTGTGTGTGTGTGTGTGTGTGTGTGTGTGTGTGGTCTCCATTTGTGCTGTGGATGGAATGCAATATTTAATAACAAGATGAATGAAGTGAAGGGTAACCATTGATTTATCATTCTTCATGTAGGCTAGAGGAACCATTGTTTATTATGCATAAGGGCCAAAATTTTATTATTTTATTATTCTGTACAGCACAATCATATTTTAAAAACTCCATTAGAAATCAGTTAAACATAAAACTTAGTAAACAGAAATACTTAAAGGAAACTAAACTCAAACACTATGTATAGAATTAACATTATAGTGGGGGAGACTTGACCTACAATATCTAAAATGCAAATTGAAAGAACTGACTTTAACTTAAATTATAGGTCTAGTATCCACTTACAAGTGAGAATATTCCATATGTGTCTTTCTGCTTTTGTGTTACCTCACTCAGGGTGATCTTTTCTAGTTACCACCAGTTGCCTGAAATTTTATGTTTTCTTTGTTTTTAATTGCTGAGTAGTATTTCATTGTGTAAATGTACCACAATTTCTGCATCCATTTTCCACTGAGGGACATCCAGGTTGTGATTTGGGCAATTATGAATAATGCTGCTATGAACATAGTTGATCAAATGTCCTGTTGTATGGTTTAGCATCTATCAGATATATGTCCAGGAGTGCTATACCTGGAATCTATACACCTAAAGAAGCTAAACAACAAAGAGTATCCTAAGGAAGAGGCTGAAACCTCACTCAGAAGGGCAAACAGGATAAATATCAGAAGTAGGAGAAGACAAGGAACAGGACAGGAGCCTTCCACAGGGGACTCTGAAAGACTCTACCCATCAGGGTATGGAAGGCAATATTGAGACTCATAACCAAACGTTGGGCAGAGTGCAGGAAACCTTATGGAAAAAGAGGGAGAAGATAAAAAGACCTGATGGGACAGGAACTATACATGTTTACCAACAGAGCCAAAAAACCTGGCGCAAGGGGCCCTGCAGAAACCGATATTCCAACCAAAACCACTCATGGAGAGGAACTATACCCTTGCTTAGTTTCCAAGTGGGTTCCCTAGGAAAAGGAACAGAGGCTGTCTCTGACATGACCTCAGAGGCTGGCTCTTTGATCACCTCCCCATGGAGGGTGCAACCTTGCAAGACCACAGAGGAAGATAATGCAGCCAGCTTTGATGAGAATTGATAGGCTAGGGTCAGATAGAAGGGGAGGTGTTCCTCCCTATCAGTGGACTAGGAAAGGGGTAGAGGGGGAGAAGAGGAAGGGTGGGTGGTATTGGGAGGAAATAGATGGAGAGAGCCGCAGAAGGGATAGAAAATGAATAAATTGAGATAGATCGATAGATCGATAGATCGATAGATCGATAGATAGATAGATAGATAGATAGATAGATAGATTAGATAGATAGATAGATAGATAGATAAAACTGATTTTAAATTCTTCTCTCATGTCTCATCTACTCCATTTGGTGCCATCCAAATTGTTTCTTCTTTTCCTTACGATCACGATCACTTATTACAATTCATTCAATTTGTATCCCGGATGTGGTCCCCTCCCTTGTTTCCTCCCAATCTCACCCTCCCTCCCTCTTCTCCCCCATGCCCCTCCCCTAGTCCACTAATAGGGAGATCTTCCTCACTTCTAACTGTCACTATCCTAGCAGGTGTCATCATAGACATAGGAAGCAGGAGAAGACAGACAACAGGAGAGGAGCCTACCACAGAGGGCCTCTGAAAGACTCTACTAATGGAGATATCGAAGCAGATGCTGAGACTCATAGCCAAACATTGGGCAGAGTGCATGGAATCTTATGAAAGAAGGGGAAGAAATGGGGACAGGAGCTCCAGAAGGAGACCAACAAAGGCACAAAACCTGAGTCTGGGGGCCCTGAAGAGATTGATACCCCAACCAAGGACAATGCATGGAGAGGATCTAAAACCCCTGCTCAGGTGCAGCCCATAGACTCAGCCTCCAAGTGGATCCCTAGTAAGGGGAGCAGGGACTATCTCTGACATGAATTCAGTGGCTGGCTCTCTGATCGCCTCCCCCTGGGGGATCCAGCCTTGCCAGGCCACAGAGGAAGAAAATGCCATCAAATTGCTTTTAAGATAATGTAGATTTTTTTTTCTTTTAAACTAAAACAGTCCTGAGCATTTAAAACGTTTTGCTTGAATCATAAAACTGCTACTTTAGGATCAAAATAACAATATGAAGAAAACAAATCAACTCAAGAAAAAATTTTATATTTTATAGTATTTTTGTATTACAAGTGTGAAACTGACTAAACATATATAAATGTTAAGTTATCTAAAAAGTTAGCTATGAGAAGTAATGTATAAACATATTGCTGAAAAGGTACTGAAAAATCTTTTCTAAAATACAAAAATAAGCATCTTTATCATTAATGCTATATCTTTACAAATAAGGAAACTTCAAAGCAGAGTGGATGTCTAACTTTCTGCCAGATCAGTGTTATATGATACCATTGAATACAGGTTTAAAAACTTGTATAGTGAGCACACTCACACACACACACACACACACACACACACACACACACACATAAAACAGTAAAAGTAACTGAATTAATGACCTTAGGGTACTGTAGAGAATAAGATTAAATACAAAGATAGTTTCATGAAGTAAGGATTAACTATATTTACTATCTAGAGTACAGTTCTCACCTTTAATTATTAAAGTGAAGGAATTGTTTAATGTTCATAAAAGTTTAACAAATGTATAGGGTGCATTTATTGCAATGAAATTCTATGTAATAGCAACATACAGTAATGTATTCAATGAAACTAAGTAACTTTTAATTAATTCGAAGAATTATTTGTCCTCTTTTCTAAATCTGATCTTTTACACCTATTTGTTTTGTCATATTTTAACTACTTTATACTGACCCATAATCTTGAATGAAAATAAAGAGTAAATGAGTATAATTTTTACCTTTAAGGTTGAAAACAGTAAAATTAAAAACAATGATGGAAATTCAATTGGTAGACAATGTTTCAAACATAACTTCATCTAAGTAAGTTCATAAAAATGCAAAATATTCGGTGAGTGTTAATATTGCTGAATGACAGTATAAATCTAGAAGCAAACTCAATCATAATGTTTATGTATATTTGTATTCAGAATATTGATAAAAATCTCAATTGTAATGAAGTGCATACTTTGGCTCTACATTGGTAAATACATTGATCCATGAGCCTTCATAACCATGTAAAATGGCTTTATAAATTAGATTTTTCTGTATACTGTTAAATTACAATGACATGATATTGGATATTAAGATTATTTAATTATTACAAGATTATCAGAGCGATTTAAAAGTGTAAATATTAAAAACTGAAGAGGAGAAGAGCATTGAAGACATTAAAAACATGAAATGTGAAAAGTTCTAGGCAACACCAAGCTAAAGTGTGCAGCCTTTAAGTAGTGCTCTTAAGAAATCAGAGCAACTTTTGTTATGTCACGTAATAGAAGACAAATCATTTAAGCAGTTGTTTTTTTCTATCAGAACCGAATGACAGCACTATTTAACCAGTGCAAGAATGAGACTGAGAGACTGTGAGGAGAGCATAAATGTTCTTGCCACAAAAGTTCATTTTCAGAGTTAGGCATCCTGGACTCTAATCAGGTCATAATATTTTTAATTAATTTGTTTTTATCTTTTTACCTTTAGAAGAATTTGAATACAATTTCCTGCTCAGTATGCTATTTAGAGTTAAGAAAAATGTTCCTGAGAGAAGTGGTGTTTGACCTAAGTGCATTATGATCATGGACACATTAATGACTGCATGTTCTGTAGTGGAAGAAAGACTGAAAATTAAGTTACATGGTGGCCATCACTGGACCTTTACAGTCTTTGGCCACATTTCCAAATGTGGCCAAAATGAACATAGTACTTTTCATCAATGAAACCATTAATTGCTTTCAACTCAGAACCAAGATGATGATCTGCAATTGTTTCTAGTATTTTTGTCATTCATATATCTGGATGAAGGGCATTTGAGAAATCTAAAGAAAATGCATTAACTCCATGGCATCGCCCTCATAAATATAAAATAGCAAATGGGTCCTTTAATCTTAAATTATATTGCACATAAATAATTCTTCTAATGAAATTTCATTACTTAGAAGAAGTTCCCAAAAAGTAACATATTAAAAAGAAATAATTACTTTGATTCATAACGGTGCTTTACATTAAATAAGGTACTCTTGCTTTTACATTTTGTAGGTGGGAAGATGACTGCGAATCTTAACTTTAAGAATTATATATAGATGACAATGCAGCCATTCCTGATGAGATCTGATAGACTAATATCAGAAGGAAGAAGAGGAGGACCTCTCCTATCAATGGACATGGGGAGGGGCATGCGAGAAGAAGGGGGAGGGAGGGTGGAATCGGGAGGGTAGGAGGGAGGGGCTTATGGGGGGGATACAAAGTGAATAAAGTGTAATTAATAAAAATAAAAAAGAACAAGAACAGAACAAAAAAAGAATTATAAATAGGTTTCTGCTTTATTTAACCTATAACTGAATGTTCTGATTAGAAAATTTCTAGCTGTAAATCTTGCCCTAAAAACAAAAAACAAAAAACAAAAAAAAAAAAAGAAAAGAAAAAAGAAAAAACTGAAACAACTTCTGATGTCTAACCTCTTTGCCCTTCTGAGTGAGGTTTCAGTTGCTTTTGAGGGTCCTCCTTGTTATTTAAGTAGGAGAAGACAAGGAGCAGGACAAGAGCTTTCCACAGAGGATCTCTGAAAGACTCTACCCTAAAAGGTATTGAAGGAGATACTGAGACTAATACTCAGAATTGGGCAGAGTACAGAAAACCTTATGGAAGAAGGGAGAGATAGAAGACCTGGAGGGGACAGGAATTACACAAGGAGACCAACAGAGCCAAAAACCCTGGGCCCAGGGACACCTACAGAGACGGATACTCCAACCAAGGACCATGTATGGAGGGAATTTAGACCCCTTGCTCGGAGAAAACTCATAGGCCGCTCACTTTCCAAGTGAGCTCCTTAGTAAGGGGATCAGGGGATGTCTCTGACATGAACTCAGTGCCAGGCTCTCTGATCACCTCCCACTAGGGAGGGGTGCAGCCTTGTCAGGCCACAGAAGAAGATAATGCAGCCAGCCCTGATGAGAACATATAGGCTAAGGTCAGATAGGAGGGGAGGGGGTCTTCTCCTCTCAGTGGACTAGGGAAGGGGAAGAGGGAGAGAAGAAGGATGGTGGGTGGGACTAGGAAGAGGAGAGGGAGGGGGCTACAGTGGAGATAAAGAACGAATAAATTGTAATAAATAAAAAAATAGGAAAAATTTGTTGTACATTAAAATAAACTGAAACAAAAAGATTTATTTCTGACTTAGCTGAATAGTAAACCCTTATATCTGATTTGAATAGGCACAGAGAAGGAAATAAAAATAGGAAGACTTTCAAACTGAAAATGCAATTACTACTTTTAACATTCATATTTTATTTGCATAATTATCTGTTAAAATTTTAAAAGAAATCATGTGGATCACAATGACAGATAGGTTGCTGAAATTTTTTTCAGGTATATGTATGACCTTCAATTTATGTAGCTTAATAAGTTTAAATTATTAATAAATATTCATTTTTGGCAAATAATTTCATAGTTTCAGCCTTTTATAAATTGTTTGTAAATCATAAAGATGATAACACATTTATTGTCAGCTGCTGTTTCAACCACAGATGAACTAATTACTAAATTACATGAGAATATACTAATTGTATCATGCATGGTTGCCAAATTGTAATCTTTGGAATATTGGGATAATATACATACATATATACATATATACACATATGTTTATATATATACATATACACATATTATTATATATATAATTTATATTGAATTACATTTAAAATATAAAGGACAGAAAGAAAACAAAGAATAAAAAGATGAGAGTAGGAAAGGAAAAAATATGGAAAGAAAGATAGTACCAAACCTTTTTAAAATTAATATTCAGAAAGCGTGAAACAAGTATGCAAAGGAATCATAAATTTTCCAAGGTAAAACAACACCAACCTAAACAAAACACGTGGATACACAGTTTATTAAATTTATTTGTTTAATTTCACTCTTGTCTTCTAACATCATTTTAAATCAATCACTACTCTTTAACTATCCCAATCCATTACACTTCAGAATCTGTATATTCAATTAGTGAAATAAAAGCACATCATATATTCAGTTTCGTCCAGTATAACCCTGAAAATACCGAGATACTGAGGTTGTATCTTATTTGTTCCTATTTAATTATAAATTATCATCTCATAACTTTAAATCAAAGTGAGGTTAAAATCCATCTTTAACCATACTATTTGTTTGAAAACCCCATTTTCCTACAAAACATTGTTTACAAGGCTTAAGATAATAAGATTCCTCTAAATATCACCTCTATCAATGACATATCGTGAGTACAATAAAGTACACAATCACACTCTCAGAACACTCTGAGGGCAAGTGTCAGATAGAGTTTATACAGATAAAGACACCAAGACCCAGAAAGAGATTATTGTTAGACTTGTTCATAACATGTGGTCTTATTCTTTATTCTAACAAAAGCAGTTGTGAAGACTTTAAGAACAACAGGCATATTTTATAAAGAACTAATATGAAAACTAAGTGCTGAATTGCTGGTGCTTACTTTTAAAACATATTTAAAATAAGAACTTAAAACTAGATTTTTAAAATTCAGATATTTAAATGATTTCCAAACTGACATTACTGTCTATTTATCAACAGCCCTGTATCCTACTGAATCTTATTTCCACTATGTATCATCTGGAGCACTCAGTGGGGAGAAAATGTCACCAGGCAGGATGCAGACTCAGCAAAACAATAAGACCCTGCTCAGCTATTAAATGGGTCACGTTAACATGAACAAGTACTTCTAGCACTCAGCGATCCTGGCTCAGCAGTTTTATTTTTGTTATTAGATGATGCTAAATTAAGTAAAATGTCTAGCATCTCAGATAATATAAAATTATACTTCAAAGTGACTTTTGACTTTATATAATATGGAGAACAAACTTTCTCTTCATACAGAAACACAAAACAAGAGACATGGACCCAAGCAAAGGAGTGTGATATACAGTCAGGACATGGATAATTTCTGTAAAAATGTAGATGTTCAATAAATAATGGCAATAAATTTGTTTTTCATATGTATTTTTGTATTTCTCATGTGTGTAACATAACACTAAAATTAATATATCTAGATTAATATTACTTCAAAATGATGAGTACACAGATAATTAAGCTATGATATTGAAGTTTGAAAAATCGTCCTCACTGGGAAACAATTTTTATTTATTTATTTATTTATTTTTATTACAATTTATTCACTTTGTATCCCTTCTGTACTTCCCTCCTTTTTCTCCTCCCAGTCCCACCCTCCCTTCCTCTTCTCCCCCTATGACCCTCCCCCTTGTCCACTGATAAGGGAGGACCACCTCTCCTTCAGTATGACCCTCCCCTAACTCATCTCATTAGGGCAGACTGCATTGTTTTCCTCTGCCTTGCAAGGCTGCATCCTCCAGGGGGAGGGGATCAAAGAGCCAGCAACTGAGCTAATGCCAACAACAGCCTCTGTTCCCCTTACTAGGCAATACACTTGTAGACTGAGCTGTACTGGGCTACATGAGCAGGGGTTCTAGGTTTTCTCTATGCATGGTTTTGCCACTTATGTGATTTGCAACTAAGAAATGAATAAAATATGTATATTAAAAAGTTTAAGCTAGTTTAAGAGAAGTCTTACAAGTTATTTAAAAATTTACATGTAGGTAAAAATTAACCTAGTTAAACACTAATTTTTTGCTGAGTCAATAGCAGTATTATCAATATTTTAAGAAAGTAATGGGGATAAGTTTTTCATAATAAGTAGTAATGAAAGAATAGACAAATAAATGAAAAATACCTAGAAGGTATGTGTCTTGATTGTAGGGATGGAGAAAATAAAAAAATGCCACTTAGAGAAGATAGCAGAAATTTTCATAAGTGTGATTCAGGTAAAATTGGGAAGGAAAAATTATAAAATTAACATATACATTGTTTCATACCACTGTTTATAAGCAAGTGTTCAAAGATTACCTATATGCATGAAGGTTATGGCAGGATTTGAGGACATAAGGAATGAACTCAGTGCCCAGGAGCAACTTTGCCTCCAGCAGGAGAATAAATTTGATTCTCCACAAGTTGTAATCTCTAAGTTATTTGCTCTCTGTGTGCTGATATGATCCTAGGCATCATTTCCTGGTGAAATTCTCTTTTGATTCATAAAAAAAAAAAAAAAAAAAAAAGAAAGAAGAAGGAGAAGAAGCAGACATCCTCAGAGAAGTAGTTAAACTCTCTCTAAAGTACTGTTCTGAGTTAAACTGATTTGTAGTCCAGCCCTAATTGTTATGTAACTTATAATTGGAGAAAACAATTCCATTCAGGGTCTAGAGGGCAACATGCAAATCAGAAAGCATCTTCAAAATGGAGTTTTATGATTTCTTTCAGTGTAACCTGTCTTTATTTGCAAATTCTTTACTTGACAGAGGGTTCAACAACCTCACTTCTCCAGTGCTCTTTCAAAGGTCCAAGAGAAGAGGTTGCTTTCCTGGCAGATAGTCTCAAATAAGCAATTTCAGTAGTCCTCTAATGAGGCAATCCATAATAGTTTTCCTAACTGAGCTGCTTCTCCAGTCAGAGCAGGAAAAGTGCTCTTTCAGCCTGTTCTAAGGAGAAGCACACACTTTCAAATGTATGCACACACACACACACACACACACACACACAAACACACTCACCCATGCATATACACACACACACGTCTGGACACACACAAACTCACCCCTTGTTCTAAAAGAAAGTCAGTGCATGAACCATCTTAAATAAAAAGCTGTATAGGCCATTTATATGTTAATAGACCTTTGCCCAGTGTGGACCTCAAGAGTTATTGCTGTCACACACAGACACATACACACACACACACACACACACACACACACACATATATATATATATATATGTATTATAATTAATTTAAAAACTATGTGTAAAGGAAGAATTTATTCAGATAAAAATGTATGGTTTATTTCTAAAACATGATCTCAATGCATTTGGAATATATATATATATATATATATATATATATATATATCAAGTATAATTTCCATATGATAAATAAAAATTAAAATCCTCAAATTCTTCTAATTTACTTCAATAAAATATATCACCTTGACTATTTACTATATATGCATTTATTATTTTCTGATTTTTTTTTTTAGTCTCTCATAAGGAACAGCAAATACTATTACTGGAACTTAATGATCATTTTCTCAACACATGTCAAATGATGCTGGGGAGTAGGGGGTGACTTTGTCCTTGGACACAAAATGAAGGAAAAAAAAAAAACCCAGAATGTTATATTAGCAATCTAAGGACTCAGTTTGTTTTCAATATTATTATCTGTGAATGTATTAGTTGCTATGAAAAATGATTTCTAAAAAAATATGTTAGGGTCCTTTCAAAACACTGAAGCCCCTATCAGGACTATCCTCTGTCATTTGTATTTCAATATACGTGTTAGATATTGATTCTCATACCCTAAAAGTTACGCATCTACTCTACCATCATCCGAGCATACAACATACCTAGTGATCAACTGTTCCTTCAGTGAATAATAATAACAAGCCATGGTTAGAAATATAATAGCAAGGCCTCTTAGAACACGGAATGACTATTGATTTCAACTAATTACTGCAATCCCATAACTTGTGGATGGAGGAATACACTTCAAATTTCAATTTGCATACATGAAGTGAGCATTATTTTTGCAGAAATTAATCTTTCACTGTTTTGCAAAATGAAATCTTTCAGTCCGATATTCCCAAGTCACTTGCCTTTCTCTGTCACAGTTCCTGATAACTCTGTCAGCACAGCTCACTAAACGGTACCTTTGCCTGTACTTAAAGCATTGGCTAGGGAATGAGGACCCATTGTTCTAGGTCAGTAAATTTGTACAGATGTTTTAAGTTTTTTTTTGTGGTATATAAAAATGGAATTATTTTATGACCCAGAGAAATCCTCATAGTGGGGACATACCCAAATTCAATGAAATCCATATGCTAAAAGGACCTAAGTGTCTATCCGTTGATGAATAGATAAAGAAAATGTTATAAATACACACAACAAAACGTTGTTCAGCCATAAAAGAATGAAACCCTATCATTTGTGACAACATGAATGAGAACTGTAGATCATTGTATGAAATCTGCCAGTCACAGAATGACAAGTAGCAGCATGTGATCCAATTCTGTTTGTGTGGAGTAGACGTTAACAACTGGGAAGGTCAGGACAGAGAGCTATGGGGGCAGGGGTTGATGAATGGGTACAAGGTTAATTAGATAGAAGCAAGAAATCCAGGTGTGCTGTTGAACAGCCTATGACTATATACAACAATTGTATTCTATACATTCCAAACATATGAAGGAAATGATTTTCAAAGTTTTACCATAAATAAGTGATAAAATCTTTGAGAATTTAAATATGTTTAACCCTACTTGTATATTACACAATGTGTACATGTATCAAATGTCACAGTTCTCCACAAATATATATAAAATTTTATGTGGCTCTGTACCAAATTAAAACACACACACAATTTAAAAAATCTGTCAGATGGCAGAATGAATCCGAAACTTCTACTGTTGTCTTTAGAGTCATTCACCAGCACTTGGGACAAATACCTACACACCTCGATTTGTCAATAATCAGTTTTTCAAATTCACATAGATTCCCAGTCTCTCAGTTGCCTATTTCATCCCAGGGCAAACAGAAAAGAGCATGTGGAAAAAAAAATGTGAATGGAACAAAAAAGCTAAGAAAGTAATTTAAATCTACTATGTTTAGGTAAGCTGAACCTTGATCAAAAATGTTATCATGTATTTTGCCCACTCATTAGTATTCAAAGATTCAGCAGCAAACACTTGAGCCATACCTGAAAACAGGTGAACTTCATCATCTACTAATAAACTCTTATCATCACTGTCTGAGTTTAACCCATTTGTTTTCTATGGTGAAGTTAATTCTTCCATTTCTTCAGTGTTTATTCTAAATATTAAAAATGTGTCTAACATGTCGCTGATATCTTCCAGTAAACAAGTACATTTTTAGCTACAATAATTGAGCAGCAACCTTTTTATAGCATCTTCACATGCATGTCTGTGAAAGCCTAAACATGCTTCTTATTAAAACAATTACAAATATATTTTTCCAATGGCTTACTCTGCAATTGGTTCTTGAGTTCCCCTTTTAAATGTATTTATCACTTTGCCAGGACTGAGGAATTGCAGCTCTTTTTCCAAAACATTCAAATTCTCTCTCTCTCTCTCTCTCTCTCTCTCTCTCTCTCTCTCTCTCTCTGTGTGTGTGTGTGTGTGTGTGTGTGTGTGTGTGTGTGTGTGTCTTTCTTTCATTCTTACTTTCTTCATCTTTTAAATGGTGGGGATGAACCCAGGGCCTTCTACATCCCAAACAAGCCACATTTAGCTATATCTCCAGTACCTTAAACAATAGTTTGAGTGTTGCAAACAAAATGCATTGAAATAAAAGGAAGCAATTATACTATTACAGAGTTTAGCAATTTTCAAAATTGAATTGTCTTATTAATGATTTTTAGTGGTAGATATAATTATAATTTTGAAGTAAAGGTAAACAAATTTGTTTTTCTTTTTTTAGTGTTTTTTGTTTTATTTTTATTAATTATAGTTTATTCACTTTGTATCCAAGCTGTAGCCCCTCCTCCATCTCCTCCCAATCCCTAACTCCTTCCTCTTCTTCTCTTATGCTCCTCCCCCAGTACAATGATAGGGGAGGTCCTCCTTCCTTTCTATCTAATCCTAGTCTATCAGGTCTCATCAGGACTGACTTCATTGTCTTCCTCTGTGGACTGGTAAGGCTGCTCCTCCCTCAGGTGGAGGTGCTCAAAGAGCCAGCCCATGAGTTCATATCAGAGACAGTCCCTCTTCCTATTACTGGGGAACCTTCTTGGACACTGTTCTGTTGCTCTCCTTGTGGAGCTCCTGTCCCCTCCAGGTCTTTCTATCTCCCCCTTCATTCAGAAGATTCCCTGCACTCTGCCCAAAATTTGGCTGTGTCTCATCATCTGCTTTGATACCCTATTGGGTAGTCTTTCAGAGGCCCTCTGTGTTAGGCTCCTGTTCTGTTTCTGGTTTTCTCCCTCTTCCAATGTCCATCCTATTTGCCTTTCTGAGTAAAGAATGCTCAGATAATTAGCAACTGTGCTTCCTCAAGATCCAGCTATACCACTCCTAGGCATATATCCAAAATGTGCTCAAGGACATTTGTTCAACCATGTTCGTAGCAGCTTTATTCTTAATAGCCAGAATCTGGAAACAACCCAGATGTCCCTCAATGGAGGAATGGATACAGGAATTGTGGTACATTTACACAATAGAATACTACCCAGCAACTAAAACCAAGAAAATCATGAAGTTTGCAGACAAATGATATGATCTAGAAAAGATCATCCTGAGTGAGGTATCTCAGAATAAACATATTCTTAAAATCATTAGCTACTATTAATACCTGTTTGCCCTCATATCCCATGCACTATTACCAGTTAGAATCTTGACATTTAGCGTTTTTATTGTCAAAAAGGTAGAAAATCAAAACTTCTTGCTTCTGAATATATTATTTATGTCATATTCTTATTTCTATCTCTTTCTCAATACCATCTCAGGTAACATCTTTCACATTTCATAAAAATATTATGTTCATTATAAGTTTATTGAACTTTGCTTCTTAAAAAAGCAAATTGTGAATACTTCACAGTGAAAGTTCTTCAAAGTTTTCCAAAAGTACACATAGTGCTTTAGATTTAAGCACCTAGATGGAGAGTCATGTCTATTTTTATGTCAAAATAGTTAACAATGATTTCATTATTTGACATTTAATAAAATATTTAGAATTTTGGAATAAACACCACAAGCACAGTTTTGACACATGAAACATTACATGCAATGATTTTAAATATTATACCTATTTTATTATTCTTCTATCTTTCCCATTCATTATGTGACTCTAGACATTGGATCTTCTTCTATTTTTAGTGATTATTCCAATGTTTGGCACACAATAGCCATTTACTAGGTGTGAACTAACAGTAAGAAAAATGAGATGATATTTAATTCTGGTCCAAACAATCAAAATAACCAACATTTTAGGTAGAATGTAGATTACAAAAAGACTAAAGAGGCTTACCAAAGTTCATACTACGTATAACTATGATACCTTTTGTTTAACTATGTTAGAGTAATGCACTATTTTGTAAATTGTATATATTGGTTTCTTAATGAGGCAAATATGTTCATATCTTTGTCTAAAACCCCATCCTGCAAAAGATAACATGTAAATATGCTATTGCTTTGAGCAGGATAGGAGTTTTACGCTTCCTTGCAAATTTTATGTCACTGTATTTTATAATATTTTATAGTTTATTTTATAATACTTTACAGTTTGTTATTATATAATAGGTCATGATAAAATTAATGATTTATTACGAATTATAATACTGAGCTTAGAAAAATAATGTGACCTCTCTTATCTGATAACAAAGTTAGAACATGACACTCAGAACACTGTCTCTATCTTCTGATCACAGATACCAGATCTCATTGTAAACCATTTTCTTCCATATCAAAACTAGACATCTACTGAATTCCCAAATAAAGATCTTTCAAAATTTAAATGGCATTTTACTGCTAAAATGAAAAGCAATTTAGGAACCCTCCCCATGGAATACTCTTCTCCCAGTTATAGTTTGAAGTATTCATCAGAGAACTTAACTACTGTTAATAACCCTGAAGTTTCTTTTCAACTCAGTAAGTAGAAAAATTGCTAGGACTAAGCTTTAGGTTTGTTAAAATATTATTAGTAACTAAAGAATCTAAAGAAACAAAAGAACACTAGAGAGAAACTCCTTAGAACTAAAGAAAACAGAAGCCAGTGAAAAATGGAGACAGTTTAGTACATGCCTTTAGGTTATGCTGTAACACCCATTCCTTTAGTAAGATTGATATATAACTTTCCACTTTTGTATTATTCCATGTATGGCATCATTCTTCAGCTATGATGGCAAAATAAATATATGAACACATTTTCATTACTTATTTTTACCATGTTTCTAGTACCTTTTTTATTTCTATTTATATATGAATGATCTACAAATCTATGGCTAATATGAACTTTATAATTCATTCGATGAAAGCCCTTCGTGTTTTATAGTCAAATAATTACCATATTAATAACAATACATTTTACAAGATAACCTAGAGATTACTCACTGAGAACAGAATAATTGGATTCATCTGTAATGTGGATATGGCTAATGTTAAACCTATCCAAACTCAGAGAAAAATGGGGACAAAATCACTTTGATTTTAAAGGCTGGGGTACAGAGTTAATAAAATGTAACTGATAAGAAAAAAATAAAATACAAAAAAAAGAAAGAAAAAAAATACTGTGACAAAATAAACTTAAAAGACAAAAAAGTGAATAAATTGTAATAAATAAAAATATAAATTAAATTTAAAAAAAAAACAAACCTTGCAATACCAAGGAAACTTTAGAAGAACAAAAAATAAGACAAAAGTTTCCACATTGCATCCCTAAGAACTGAAAAGTGATGTTTTACTTAAATTTAGAATTCATCAAAGAAAAAGGCTCTTAACTTCTAGAAGAAAGTTGCTTTAAATAGCCTTCATATGGAGGTTTAAAATAATTTAAAAAAGACATATTTTTTCATGGAATGATTTTTTTGGAGATAATGGTGGGCTATTATGACTTCCATAAACTGCTGAAAGATAGAAGCACTTTCCAAGGATGATTTGAAAATACAGCTGCTGAATCCCAAATGAAGGATTGCAGATAGACAATACCTACTAAATCATTACTTAATAGTTTATCATGAGCTCAGAAATTGAAGATTTTTAAACTGACTATCTTTATAAAGGGCTTATCATATATGATGTTCACATTTGCAATGTTTAATGGATTGTTTAGTAAGATGCTACCTTTTATAGTTTATAAAATCTATATTGAAGGGTTTTGATAATGAACATCTAAGATCTAGTAAACAATACAAAACCAAAAGAGGTTATTTTACCTCTTAATTTCCTTACTGGTCAAACTATATTAAAACATGCAATTCATGGAACTGTTGCATACAAGCCAAAAGTTAAAAGATTTGAAATAGTTTTTATATCAGACATTTAGATTAATGGTAAATTATTGTATCAATTTAGATACATTAATGATCATATACATCAACATACCCCATATACCACCCACTTTTACTTTAGAAATAACTTAGGCAGTCTGGTGGGTTATTTCAATGACATGGCCCTTTAAAAATTTTTAAACAATGTTGTGAATAAAGTTACGAAATCTACCACAACTGAAAACATGATCTCCAGCATATTTTTTGTGAACCTCACATGATGATAAACTTCTCTCTGAGAGCTATATTTATATCCTCATTCAGTAGGTAGTTCTGGATATTTTCCCAGCCATCTTCTGCTCTGCAGTTATCTTACTAAAAATCCTACTTCACTGAACTCATAAAAGATAATCTGATACCAAGATCTCATTGCTGCACTGTGCCTGTGCCTAGTAATTTTCACAAGCTCAAAATTGTGCATAAGAACAAGATAAAAGAAGTTTATTCCTTTGGCTCTGCATATGAAGCATTGCTCTCCCCAAGAGAGAATTATTAAGTCTCGTAATTTCTAGCTGGGCCTTCTCTTTTTTTACTTCTGTATCACTTTTTCTTCTTAGAATTAACTTTTGTAAGGATCCAAGATAGACAAAGTGGGCCAAAGGGCTGAGTGTCAGATTAGAAATGCACTCCTGCTTGGAATTAGTAAGTAAATGTATTTGTAACATCTTGCTTTTATTTCTTAATTATACACAAAATACCCTTTATTTTGAGACATGTAAGTAGAAATAGATATTATTAATGGAATCATAAGTGATTTAATATGCATCAAATTTATCAACACTCTCATAGAGAATCAATGATATATTAACAAATATAAAATATTTGAAATAATTTTGATCAAATGCTTATTATTTATTAAAATATATAAGTTATCAACTAACATTTAAGTCACAAAAAATTAAGCATTTCAAATAGTATAAAAAATAGGCAAGCCAAGCTACTTTAGTAGGTTTAGAAAAAATATATTTATTTCCAGTTTAAAAAAGAAGTTATGCATTTTAGTATATTTAACAATTTAACATTCCCATTGTATCTAGCCATTTCATCATAATTGGATTTTAGAAGATATACTACCATTCTTTTGAATAGTAGACAAGGTGTCAAAATGCATTCAGGAAACCAGGTATAGCCCAACAAAGGACACGGAGTTAGGGCATGTGTCAGAAATGTTAGAGCCTTTCTCAGCAATGTCTTCACAGGTGCTAATTAAGGATCTTAACTCCTAATCTCCTGAAAGTTTCCTCTAATAATGAAGCATAGGAAGATGCCTTACTATAATTTCACATATATGTTGGTTTATTTTTATATAACGGGTAGCCTGAAGTTCTTGTACTCTTTTTCTCAAAATAGTAAGAAACTTCAGAATTACAGTACAAAAGAGAAAAAAAATTGAGCGCTTTTAGTTAAAGAATAAGAGGATAACCAATGTTTGAAAGGAGTGGCATGGTAATTTATATAGCTCTGGTTAAACCAGGCCTGGGTTTCTTTACCTGAAAAATTAATTCAAATATTCAAAAGATCTATGTTAGTACAATACTCAAATTTAATCACATTTACACCCATTTAGATGTGATTAGATTTTTTTATGTTCTGAAAAATATTTTTATTGGGCCTCATGTGTATTAAACCCTATTATCAAACATGAGTTAATAACTCTTTTTTAGCTTGTCATTCAAAATAATAATGAGATATACTTTTCTATAACAAAACAAACCAAGGCAAAACAGTAAGTAAGGACTGTAGAGAACACCCACAGAGCATGTCTGATAAATGCAGTTTATCCCAAGCTTGTGTACATCATAGTTCAGCTTCAGTATCCCTTTCTAAATGTCTTGGGACAAGAAGTGTTTAGGACTTTGTAATTGTTTCAAGATTTTTGGAACATTTAAATACATATAATACAATGATTACTTGGGAATAGGATGCAAGTCTAGGCATTACTATTCATTTACATTTCACATAAAACTGACACATAGCTTCAGAAATGTTTACAATGTTTTCAGTGTAGATGTGGTTTTTTTCCCTTTTTTAATTTTTTAATTAATTACAATTTATTCACTTGTCATCCCAGCTGTAGCTCCGTCCCTTATCTCCTCCCAATCCTGCCCTTTCTCTCTCTTCTCCTCCCATGCCTCTTCCCCTGTCCACTGATAGGGGAGGTCTTCCTCCCCTTCCATCTGACCCTAGCCTATCAGGTCTCTTCAGGAATGGCTGCATTGTCTTTCTCTGTGGCCTGGTAAGGCTGCCCTCTCCCCTCAGGGGGAGGTGATTAAAGAGCCAGTTATTGAGTTCATCTCAGATGTCTCTTGTCCCTTGTTCCTCTTACTAGGGTACCCACTTGGACACTGAGCTGCCATGGGCTACATCTGTTCAGGGGTTCTAGGTTATCTCCATGCATGGTCCAGTCTCAGAAAAGACCCCAGTGCCCAGATTTTTTGGTTCAGAGTCTCTCCTTGTGGAGCTCCAGTCCCCACCAAGTCTATCTCTCCCGTCTTTCATAATATTCCTTGCACTCTGCCCAAAGTTTGGCTATGAGTATCAGTATCTGTTTTAATAGCCTTTTGGGTATTGTCTTTTCTTTATTATCATCATTTATTACAATTTATTAAATTTGTATTTCCCCCCTTGTCTCCTCCCAATCCCACCCTCCCTTGAATGCATCTCATCTCAGTAGAACCTGTGTGGAATTTTCTACTTGTGGTGTCACAAATATGCCTCTTTCTATTGCATAAAAAAAAAAAATCACAGAATCTTGTTAGTCTAAAGGTAGAAATAATATATATTATATGTGATACATATTTACTTATTTGCACACAAACTCACATGTACTTATACTTTCAGATTTTTGGGGGAAAATATGAGTCAAAACTTCTTCTGTCACAAGTAAGTGATAAGCAAACTTAATTGGTATTTTTGTTTGTTTTTTTCTCTCTCCTTTTTCTGTAATATCAGACCAACAGAGAAGTCAGATCAAGCAAGTCTTTGTTTTGATACTTAATGCCTAAATACTGGTTAAACAGAGAGGAAATCACACGCTGTGTTTATTCATTTGGTTGTCATCCTTTTCTTTACTTGCTATGTAAGCTGTTCGGCTCAACTTCACCTATACAAAAGTCTACATGCAGTAATTATTCATTTGTAAGCAATACCAGAGTAAGTACAGTAAATGAAGCAAAACGCCGTAATAACAGTGCTCAGTGTCCCGAATTTCAAATACAATGAATGACACACGAAAAAGAAAAGCTGCAGGACAATCAGTGATAGGTAATTAGCTTGCATGTACATTTCTAAGACATATGGCAAACTTAGTACAAATGAATAACTTTTAGTAATCAATATTCAACCTGAGACAGAATGTAAGAGAATAAATGTTTCCCATCCTGCTGGAGCTTTGAAAACATGATTATTCTGCATGAATTAATTTCTACATGTTAAATAATTAATATGAAGAGATGACAACCATAATTTAAATTAGCTCCTAAATATTGCCTACACTGTTAAAAATAGAAACACTTGTGTAGAGAAATACATGAAGGCAAAAAGCAATAACTGATGAGCATTTTTAACAGCAAATGCTCCATTTTTTCACATACATTTCTTTATTTTTGCCTCAATCATGTTATAGAACAAGAAATTTTGTGCTAAGGCAAACTCAGAAAAGTTTAAAAGATAACTTACTACAATAATATTATTACTAATGTACTGTTATTTTTTTAAATAGCCATGATTTTCTAAGCTCTAAGATAGTTGAAAGTATGCATTGAAGGCATATGAACTAAAAACACTTTTCAAGGCTTCAGAGAACATTAAAAAATACGTCCATGTTTTATGACTATGGCAATATTTATTGTGTACGTTGTTATGTACTTAAAGCTCCTTGAGAAAATAAACAGGTCTATATTTCTTTGTCTGATTAGCACCCAGAAGCAATCAACTAGAGAACAGTTAGAGTAAAGGTGAAGTGATAAAGTCAGATAATCTAAAACAGATGTATAGAGTCTTTAGCAGTCTAAACCACACAACCCAGTCTAGATATCGTTAGGTTTTATGAGTTTTCTGATAGGGTTTAATATCATCATTTATTTTAAAGTAGAATAGATGAAAATTCCAAATAAGAAAGAAATGTTCATTTCCAATTTGTGTCCCCTTGATCTCTTTTAGCTGTCTTACTGCTCTACGTAGGACTTCAAGTACTATCTTAAAGAGATAAGCAGAGAATGGCCAGTCTTGCCTGGCCCCTGATTTCAGTGGGGTTGATTTAAGTTTTCCTCCATTTACTTTGATATTGACTATAGGCTTGCTACATATTGCCTTTCCTATATTTAGGTTCATGCCTTGTATCCCTGAACTCAATGATTGGGTTTGAATTTTGTCAAGTGCTTTTTTGGCAACTAAGGAAATGATCATGTGTTTGTTTTTTTCTTTCAGTTTGTTTATACTATTACATTGATGGATTTCCATTGATTGAACCACCTCTGCATGCCTGGGATAAAGCCTTCTTGGTCATGGTAGATCATAACTTTGACCTATTCTTGGATTTTGTTTGTGGGTATTTTCCTGGGTATTTTTGCATAAATGTTCATAAGCAAGATTAGTCTGAAATTCCCTTTCTTTTTTTTGGGGGGGGGGTCTTTGTGCAGTTTAGGTATCAAGGTGACTGTGGCCTCATAGAATGGGTTTGGTAATGTTCCTTCTGTTTCTATTTTGTGGAATAGTTGGAAGAGTATTGCTATTAGGTATTAGCTCTTCAAGCAGGTCTGGTAGAATTCTGCACTGAAACTGTCTGGACCTGGGCTTTTTTTTTTTTTTCTTTTAATGAGAGATTTTGATAACTGCTTTTATTTCATGAGAGGATATAGGACTATTGAATTTATTCATCTGATCTTGATTCAGCTTTGGTAAATGGAATCTATCAAGAAAATTGTCCGTTTCAGTTACATTTTTCAAATTTTGTTGGGTATAGGCTTTAGAAGTAGGACTTAATGATTTTTTGAATTTCCTCAGTGTCTGCCATTATATCACCTTTTTCATTTCTTTGATTATCTTGATTTATATAGTGTCTTTCTGCCTTTTAGTCAGTTTGGTAAGGTTTGTTTTTTGTTTTTTGTTTGTTTTTTTTTTTTTCTATCTTGCTTATTTTTCTCAAAGAACCAGCTCTAGGTTTTGTTGATTCTTTGAATTGTTTTCTTTGTTTCTAATTTATTGATTTCAGTCCTTAGTTTCATTATTTCCAGCTGTCTACTCCTCTTGGGTGTGTCTGCTTCTGCATTTTTTTCTAGTGCTTTCAGGTGTGCCATTAAGTTGGGGGAATGAAATTTCTTTATGAAGGCACTTAGTGCTATAAACTTTCTTCTTAGCACTGCTTTTATTGTGTCCCTTATGTTTGGGTAAGTTGTGCCTTCATTTTCATTGAATTCTAGGAAATCTTCAATTTTTTTCTTTATTTCTTCCTGACCCAGCTGTCATTGAAGAGAGTTGTTCTTTTCCCATGTGTGTGTAGGTTTTTTTTTTTTTTGCTATTTCTGTTATTGTTAAGGACTAGTTTTAATTCATGGCAGTGTGATATGATACAAGGGATTGTTTCAATATCTGATGAGGCTTACTTTGTGCCCAACTATATGGCCAATTTTGGAGAAGGGTCTGTGAGGTGCTGAGTAGAAGATATACTCATTTTTTTGTTTGTTTGTTTGTTTGTTTAGGTGAAAAGTTCTGAGACATCTATAGGTCCATCTGATTTAGGACCTATCTAAGTGTCATTAAGTGTCATTGTTCAGAGATGATATGATAGTATATATGAGTGACCCAAAAAATTCTACCAGAAAATTCCTTTAGCTGATAAAAACCTTCAGCAAAGTGGCTAGATACAAAATTAACTCAAAATATTCTGAAGCCCTCCTGTATACAAAAGACAAAAGCACTAAGAAAGAAATTAGGGAACCAACCCCTTTCATAATAGCCACAAATAACATAAAATACAGTGGTGTAACTATACAAAAGCAAGTGAAAGACTTGTATGAAGAAAACTTCAAGCCTCTGAAAAATTGAAGAAGATATCAGAAGATAGAAAGATCTCCCATGCTCATGAATCGATAGAATTAACATAGTGAAAATGTCATCCTACCAACAGCAATCTACAGATTCAGTGCAATCCCCATCAAAATACTAGCATAATTCTTTACAGACCTTGAAATAACAATTCTATATAGTATGCTCCCATCCTGTTTCCTCTCTTCCAACTCTTTTGGTGTCTATCCTATGAATGAGATTTTAGGACCTCTGAAAGGCTCCACCCAACATGGCATTGACACAGAGGCAAAGACCCAAGGCCAAACTTTGGACAGAGGACAGGAAGTCATAGGAAGAAGAGAGAGGTGGGGACAGAGGTACATGGAAGGGACAGGAACCGCACAAGGAGACAAACAAAGCTAAAGGATCTGAGCACAGGGGGTCCTGCAAAGACTGACACACCAACCAAGGATCATGCATGGAGGGGACCTCGAGCCCCAGGTCAGATGTGGCCTATTCGCAGCTCAGTCTCCATGTGGATATCTGAGTGAGTGGACCAGGAGATACCTGTACATGAACTCTTACATTCTCTTAGCTCACACGCTTGTGCTGATGTGGCCTTGCCAGGCCAAGGAGGAAGAGGATCCAGGCAGTCATGATGAGACTGAACAAGCTATAAGTAGATGGCAATGGTGGAGAACTCCCCCTTTCAATTTTTTCTTTTTTTAAAAAAAGAAAAATGTCAATTTCACATAGAAAAAAAAAGAGTAGCTAAAGCAATCCTGTATACTAAAAGATCTTCTGGAGGTATCTCTATTCCTGATATCTAGCTGTACTAAAGAGCAACAGCAATAAAAACTGTATGGTACACATGTAGAAACAGACTGATGGATCAAGGGAATCGAATCAAAGACCCAGAAATAAACCCACACACCTACAAATATTTGATTTTTGATAAAGGAGCCAAAATCATACAATGGATAAAACATAGCATTTTTAACAAATGATGTTGCTCTAAATGCATCCATGTCTATAAGTAGAAAAATGACTATAGATCCATATTTATCACCCTGCACAAAACTAAAGTCCAAGTGGATCAAAGACCTCAACATAACGCCAGACACACTAAATCTGTTAGAAGAAAAAGTGGGAAAAAGCCTTGAACTCATTGGAACAGGAGAAAACTTCTTGAACAGAACACCAACAGCACAGACTCTAAGATCAACAATCAATAAATGGGACCTCATGTAACTGAAAAGCTTCTGTAAAGTAAAGGATACTGTCATCAGAACAAAATGACAGCCTACAGACTGGGAAAAGATCTTCACCAACCTACGTCTGACAGACGGCTAATATCCATAATATATAAAGAACTTAAGAAGTTAAAAAGCAACAAATCGAGTAATCCAATTAAAAACTGGATACAGAGCTAAACAGAGAATTCTTAATAGAGGAATAGCGAATGGCTGAAAAACACTTAAAGAAATGTTCAGCATCCTTAGTGTTCAGATAAATGCAAATCATAACAACCCTGAGATTATATATTTCACCATCATAGTTGCTAAGATCAAAAACTCACATGACAACACATGCTGGAGAGGTTGTGGAGAAAGGGGAACCCTCCTCCATTGCTGGTAGGAATGTAAACTTGTACAACAACTTTGGAAATCACTCTGGTGCTTTCTCAGACAATTACAAATAGTGCTACCTCAAAATCCAGATATACTACTCATGCACATATTTCCAAAAGATGCTCCATTGTACAACAAGGAAATTTACTCACCTATGGTCATAGCAGCTTTATTCATAATAGACATAATCTGGAAACAACCTAGATGTCCCTCCACCAAGGAATGGATACAGAAATTGTGGTACATTCATACATGGAATATTACTCAGAAATTAAAAACAAAGAAATCATGAAATTTGCAGGCAAATGGATGGAATTAGAAAAGATCATCCTGGGTGTGGTAACACAGAAGCAGAATGACACACATGGTATATGTTCACTTATAAGTTGATATTAGCCATATAATATAAGATAAACATACTAAAATCTATAGTCCTAAAGAAGCTAAACCACAAGAAGAGCCCTAGGAAACATGATTAATTTTCATTCAGAACAGCAAACAAGATAGGCATTCAGAAGTGGGAGAAGACAGGTAGCAGGAGAGGAGCTTTCCATAGAGGGCTTCTGAAAGCCTCTACCCAGCAGGGTACTGAAGCAGATGCTGAGACTGATAGCCAAACTTTGGGAAGAGTACAGGGAATCTTGTGGAAGAAGGAGTAAGAAAGTCCTAGAGGAGACTGGAGCACCACAAGGAGACCAACAGAGCCAAAAAACCTGGGCACAGGGGCCTGCAGAGACTGGTGAATCAACCCAGGACCGTCCATGGAGAGGACTTAAACTCCCTGTTAATAAACAGCCCATAGGCAGCTCAGCCTCCTTGTTGGTTCCCTAGTGAGGTAGCAGGGGCAGTCTCTGGCAAAAACTAGGTTGCCTTCTTTTTGATCACCATCCCCCTGTTGAGGTGGCCTTACTAGGCCACAGAGAAAGAGGGTCCAGGCAGTCCTGATGCTACTTCATAGGCTAGGGTCAGATAGTAGGGGAGGAGGACCTCCCCTATCAGTGGGATAAGGGAGGGTCATGGGGATGGAGGAGGGAGGGAGGGTGGGAACAGTAGGAGATGAGGGAGGGCACTATAGCCCTGATACAAACTAAATAAATTTTACTTGATAATAATGATGATGATAAAATGCTAGTATTTTCTATCTACCCTATTTTAAAATGTTTTTGTATGTGCTCACTTGTACTGTTTGGTATTTCAAGAGCTATAAAAATAATAGCTTAGAAAATAGAGTGAGTAATGAATAAACAAGAATGTATTAAAATGCCTGACTTCTAAACAGGAGCTTGACAAGTGAATTCTGTGCCGATTTTGAGCAAACACTCTATGCTCTATGCTAGTAAAGAATGTAGACATGCAGAATTTCACTCTTTCTAGAGGTACAATTTTAGAGGGGAAAATCTGGAACTATAGGAGTATTTTTATTAAAATATAGATCTTACTTAGATATCTGATCTTAGAATATCTTTCATAATACGAAAGATAAAAACATATTGTCTCATATGGTTTATTTGGACTTTTTAGGCAAAATAATAGGAAAAGTTAAATTTCTATAGATATTTTGTGACAGAAAACAAGATTCTGATGAATATCCTGTAAAAACTATTAGTTTGTACATTATGAATGACATTGGCATTGCTATGATGTTGCTTAATCTGGCGTGAAATGTCACAATAAATAATATATTATACACTTCTCCCCTACAAATTTCAAGTAATTAAATATTCTTGTTTCTTAATCCCTAGGAGAAAATGTTTGATGTTGACAACATAAATTGTTCCATATAAGTTTTGATTTTATTTCTAATCAGTCATTATTCAATTTGTTTATATATCATCACATTAAAATTAATGCATTTGACCAAAACTTTATTTGTAGTGGATGTCTTATAATCAGAAATGCATTTAAAACTTGTGAAGTTATGTTATTAATTTTCAATATAATAAAATATAGGTAACTTTATTAAAATATCTTAACATATCCCACTACTAATTTAAGAAGCAACTAAAAAAAAGTATTTGAATCTCTACAAAGGGTTAATCTTATCAACCACATGTTTGGCAATTATTTATAGTACAATAGCTTATTTGATACATTTTTACATTTATTATTTTTACTCTTTCCTAAGCTGTTATTTTAGAAGAATTTTGCACACCTATTAGAATCACTCAGAGTACATATTAAAAGTGAAAATGTTAACTATGAAGACCTTTTAATCTTCAATCGAAATATTTGAATGGAGGCTTCTGGACATACATTCATGCAAAATCCTTGTTAATTTTCACATGTGATAATCAGAGAATGATACTGTTAGGCTATATTTGTAAAGAATTCCTAGATGAGAAAACCATGATTTATTAAGCTGTTGTTAAACATGCAAATACAGTAGACAGGAGATATGTGGACATGTTACAGACACAAACTCATCAATATTTCAAACTGATGTTCCTTCAAATTATTTTCATATCAAAATGGCCTGCCCACACTATCTGAGAATATTAGACATTTGAATTTATTTCAGACTTCCAAAACTCATTCTTTATCCTTTTTCAATCTAATGCAGGACTTATAATTCTTGAGTTTTTGAAAGCTTCATTTCAAAAAGCCAGAACAATTGGATAGTTTCTCATGAAAGGGTTAAGTCTATAGTATCTGAATCCAATAATTTATACTTTAAAAGAAATAGCATTTCCACTCCCGGTTTTCCCTCAATAACACATACATAGGAAGAGGAAAGTTTCAGAAATTCATGAGAAATGGCAGGCAATGTAAAGTTAAGTTTAAATAAAAATGTAAAAACCTTTAGGTGGTTGCAATAATCCTTAGGGGAACTGGTAAAGTGCTTATTAGAATTATCAGGATAAAAAATTCCATGATAAGAATGTAAATCAACGTTGCCTCTGGATTGCTTAGCCAGCAGAAAGAGTTGAAATGAGGGGTTTGAACAGTATTCTTATAGCAAAACATATGTGGTGTGTGTGTGTGTGTGTGTGTGTGTGTGTGTGTGTGTGTGTGTGTGT
>NW_026585689.1:20783514-20958189 GCF_907164565.1 Psammomys obesus
TGTGTGTGTGTGTGTGTGTGTGTGTGTGTGTGTGTGTGTGTGTGTGTACAAATCTCTTTTATGGGAAGAAGAGGCAAGTGATGCTAGGATTTGGATCTGAAGTGTCTCACAAAGCACTGTGGCCTATGCAACATGTGAACCTTGGCAACAATTTTTCTTTTAATTTGCTTTCTGGACTTTACAAATGGTTCTAGGTAGGTCCTTGTAGTTTCATCACAAACTGTTCTCCACAGGACATCACAATGGGGCAGAGACTTGAAACTATGAGCCAAAACCAGTTCCTCATCTTAAGTTGTTAGAATCAGGTGTTTGTCACCTCAGCAGAAAGCTGACAGCTTCTTAGTAAAAAATTGTTTCCTGTGGATCTCCTTTATCTCCTTGCCTCTTTCATATTTGCTCTTCCTCTCCAACCCTGAAGTAGTTGAATTTATGTATGTATGTGTATATATGTGTGTGTGTGTGTGTGTGTGTGTGTGTCTGTGTCTGTGTATTATAAATACAAAAGCACACATATAGGCACACACACATACATGCCTCAGTATCTCCTTCCATACCTTGATGGGTAGAGTCTTTCAAAGGGCCCCTGTGGAAGGCTCCTGACCTCTTATTTTTCCTACTTCAGATATCTATCCTGTTTGTCCCAAAGGCTTGCATTTCTACACTAACAAAAATATTCATAAAATGAATCCTCTGTCATTGCTTTCATTACCTTTGTTCATTTCTGTTTTCCTACAAATTTATCTTTTAGCTAATGTATTCTTATACCAATGAGTAAATTATTTGTTCTACTAAGCATTACATGTAAATTTTGTACTCAGAGAATGACGTTTTAAACAAATATTTTCAAATCAGTATTCAGAAAAAAAACAACAAAACAAAACAAACAAACAAAATCCCCACAGTTTTCTGAAAATGTGCCTATTTTTCCCGAAATTGTACACAAATATAAAGTGAGGTACTTTGAGCAGGTTACTTGAACATTTTATTACCTTTTATTTTATTATCTTAATTGTGATTCCTTCTTTATTTATATAGATACTTCTTACCTATATAAAATCTATCTTTATTCCTTTATTAGAAGCTGTGCTCACTAGACTTATGTCAATTTGACATAACCTAGAGTTATGTGAGAAGAGGGAACCTCATTTGGGAAAATGCACCTACCATATTAGCCTGTAAGCAAGCCCGTGACTTCTTTTTTAATTATTGATTGATGTGGGTGAGAAAATTCACCCTACAGCTTTTATAATCTATCCTTAGAGAACCTCAAATTCTAATATTCTATAGATCATTTACACAGGTCTGAAAGGTTGTATGTTAAAAAGAAATACTACTCTTGTGAAGGACCTGAGTTCAGGTTCCAACAGCTATTCCTGATAGGCTAGGGCCATACAGAAAGGGAAGAACTCCTCCCCTATCAGTGGAGTGGGGGAGGAGCATATGGAGAGAAGAGGGTAGGAGAGTGGGATTGGGAGGAGATGAGGAAAGGGGCCACAGCCAGGATATAAATTGAATAAATTGTAAGAGACGATAATAACAATAAAAATAATAATTAATAAATAAATATAAATTTAAAAGAAAAAAAACAATTGTGTTTAACTGTAGCCCTAAGAGACCCTACCATCTCTTCTTAGTCATATATACTACCAGATGTACATTCCCCACACACTCACATACAGATACTGTTAAAAATAAAAAAAAACTAAAAATTAATAGAATTTTCAATATGCTTTTTACTTATTTTCAGATGTCTGACAATAGAACCAATGCAGGTTTTCCAATTACAAAATGTATGAAAGCATGTTTAAAAGAGAAAATTACAATTTATTACTATTAATAATACTATTTATAATAATAATAGTTTATATTAAATATACTTTATAATAATCCATTCCAGAAATAGGGAATTGTTGACCCAACATATATTACATAAATAAGCCAGAGTGCATCACTCAAATAAGTCTGGCACCTGAGACTTTAAGAGAACTTACTGCTTGCATTTGGTTCTCAGCTCCGTCATCAGCAAGGTCAATTTGTTAGCTCATGCATGAGCAGTCAGAGTTGGTGGATCTTTGGCTACAGAGAAAGGAATATGATGTACAGGAAGACCTTTCTTTTCCCAGAGAGCCAGTTGCTACCAATTTCCTAACAGAATGCTAGGATTTGACCTATATTATGCTTGTTATGCCGTTCAGTAGGGAGATCTAGGGCACTTTGTTTTCCTACATATTTAAGCTCAAGCTGCAATCTGATGAGCACTTTCCCTGTGAAGAGTGATCCTCCCTATTTAATTGTTTATATTATAATTAAACACATGAATTGTCATGTTAAAGTTCACTTAACTTTTATGTATCATAACAAATTTCGTGAGTAGTATAAAAATAACTGAAATTTCTATGAACATTCAGTCCATTAGGCAATGTATACGAACTTTTCTGGAATTTTTTTTTCAGGAGTATTCGTGAATTCTGCTGCAGCTGAGTACAAATTCATCTTTTTTCTAGTGTTAAGTTTGTACCCTAATCCTTTATAAACTAGTAAGACCTCCAGAGCAACCTCTTTTCCAAATTGTTTTTTTTTTTTTTTTTTTTTTTACTGTTACCCAATACATCAGTTTACAACAACATGTCTTCCTCATACCAAGTCAAAACACATTTTTAACGACATATTAACGACATTGTGCATTAGCACATTTCAGGGTGCCCTTATCAAAAGACTATCTGAACACTTGTTTACTTGAAAATGGCACTCTTGTATCCACTGAATGAGTGTGATTTTTTTGTCAGTCCTTTGGCCTACCTCACCTTGCCTGTCATTAGAATATACCCAATATATGTATGAGATATGTTGTTTGAGGCCACCTTTCTTAGAAATCATTCTCATTTTTTACCTAAACTTTTTCAGACCTATAGTGAAAAGCCAGCCTGAGTCAACCTTAGGCTTTAAAGTAAGGACAAACTATATTCATTCCTTTCCACAGTTAAACCTCTGCTTCTGATGAATTGGGCTATGCCCACCTATAAATTTAGCTATAAATGTTTCAGTACTTCCTGTTGGCAATCATGTCTTTATATCAAAGCATTGTTTATAACCATTTAGCAACTGTAATTTTATTGTAAAAGGTTATAGGACCAAGACCACCTTTCAAACATGTCTTGTTTTAGGAGCCTGAGTAGGACTAACCTGTAGTGCTTATGTTCTCTTCCTGTAAACCCACCCATTTTGCCCACAAATCCCCAATTGGAAATCCCTTACCCCTGATCTATAAAAGCTTTGTCTTCCTCACATATAGTCCAATACTGACATCATAAACCCCATTTATTCCTGTGCAAAAGTTGCCTGGCCCTAATGCAGGAACAGCTCATATACATGAGTAAAAAAAAAAAAAATTGCTTTCATGACTGGCTTGCTTTACTTAATTTGAGCATTTGATTTGGACCAGTATTTTTTCTTCTTTCATCTTTGGGATTAACACATAGTTCTTCTATTTCTTTTGTGTAGTTATTTGTTTATTAATATCATTTAAAAAGTTTAAATGTTAATTTAGTATCTCTAAAATAGTTTTTTCTCTCTTCTTCATTCAGAATAACACTATTTTTTTTGTTGTTGTTCTAGTTTGCTTCCTGTTGCTATGATAATACAGTGTCCAAACATAGCTTAGGGCACAACGGGGTTATTATCATTGTTAAGTCCAGATGGAGCCATTTATATCATCTTCCCTTGCTTATTGCAAAAGGGGTGTAGGGTTCTCTATTGACACTTGCATGGCCTTTCTTGCCTCTCTCTACCATGCTAGCTCCTGACTCCTCCCCCTTTCCTCAGCAGCACCCCACCATGCGCAGCTACCTGTCCTTTGTGAGGTTTTTCCTCATCTGGCTTTTCTCTCTACTTAGGAGAAATAGCCCTGGCATGGGACAGTCAGCTCCCCTCTCTGCCTTCCCCTCCCAGAAGTAGCCATGTTTGTTCTGGACTCTCCCACATCCTTCTGGCTATTCCCGTAGCCCCATCTCTCCCTCTCTCTTATATCCATAATAAAAAGATTTTTGTGGTGTCTCCCACCCATGGATCAGTCATTCTCTGTGGTTTCACTGTGATTATAATTTATTATAACTGTATCTTACAGGTTAGAGTCTCGCTTCCAGAAAAGTCAGAAAAGAACTTAAGGCAGAAACTTAGGTAAAGACCATGGAGGAAAATTGCTTACATGCTTGCTTGCTCTGCCTTGCTCAGCTATCAGCCTTATTTAAAACAGAAGGTAGCCAGCATGGTTGGCTATTGCTTTTTGTATGCAAGTGATTTTAACCATTTTAAACTGTTTTAAAAACTCAAACTTCAAATGACTTTGTTTTTTTTAATATATTTTTCTATTCCAAAGTTAGAAATTAAAATAAAAATAGTGTAATTAAAATAAAAATGTGAATTTTGAAACTTGTCTAAGAGTACTACATACATAAATTTTCTAACAATAGCAAATGCAAAATGAACTGCGAGTAAAATGAAATGTCAGCATATACTGTCTTGCCAAAATAAAAGAGTTAGGTGCAAAATAGAAATGAGTTCAATTCATGTAGAATGCTCCACAGTAGTAGAGCCTAAAAGTTTCTCCAATGCTAATAAGCATCGTTTTAGGTTAGCATGGCCCTGGCAAAAGCATAAATAAATATTCTTTAAGAATCATGTGGTGAGGATTTCAATGCATGAGCTGTGGAGGACGATGTGCTGGAAGGGTTGGACACATATGAATGCACGTGTTTATGGATTTCATCATTTTAACAGGGGGTTGAAAGCAGAAAATGTATTGCAATGCCTGTGCTCTGCGTCCTTCATCCATTGGATCAAACTTGGTACCATGTAGTCCTTGTCTCTCTCCATTTTGTACATCAAGCAGTGATGAGTGAACCAGGGAAGATGCAGAAAGAAGAAATCATTCAAATGGAAAGAGAAAGAAGTTGCTGCAGAGAACACTCCTGGGGAATGTGAGGAATTTGAAAGGAATAAAAATATAGGACCCAGAAATCCCTAAATTATTAGGGATTTCTATAGTTACTGCCAATGACAGAGAAATGGAGTGAGGTTCCCTGTGTCCAAGTTGTCTCTTATCCAGATCCAAACCTTTCATCTTGTTATAAAGTCCATTACATTTTATCTTTCGATTCTGCTAAAGAGTCCTCCCCAACAGTCTGTCCTGCCCCTGCACTCACCTCCACTTAGCAGCCTCACTCACAGTATCTTCTCCTCCCCCACCCCATTTAGTGTCCTCCTGTTCCTCTCCAGCAACAAACTGCTCTAACAGGGTAGGAGTTACCCTGTTACCCACTTTCACCCCACCCGAAGTCTTTAGTCCCCTGGATACTCACTACGGCTCCACTCACTCTAGCTCCACAGGATGCCCTTCTTTCTCTCCTCACCCAGCAAAGCCCAACCTCAATTCTCCTTTTATGGGAGTTTCCAGAGTGGACAGCATGGACAAGGTACATGTCCTGTTTTCGTTAAGTGAAGTCTCTCCAAGAAGGCGGGGGGAGTCATATACTTCTTTATTTTTCAAATTTTTATTATTATTATTATTATTATTATTATTATTATTATTATTATTATTATTTACATTTTATTAACTCTGTATTCCAGCTGTATCCCACTCCCTTATTCCCTCCCAATCCCACCCTCCTTTCCTCAGCTCCTCCCTGCCCCTTTCCAAGTCCACTGATTAAGGAGGATCTCCTCCCCTTTCGTCTGGACCTGTTTTATCAGATATCTTCAGGACTGGCTGCAAAGTCCTCCTCTGTGGCCTAGCAGGACTGTTCCTCCCTTGGGGGGTGGGGAGGTCAAAGAGCCTGCCATTGAGTTCCTGTCAGAAATAGTCCCTGTTTCCCTTATTATGGGAAACCAATTGGTTTTTGAGCTACCACGAGCTTCTAACTCCTTTACTTTCATTGAAGAATTCCAATGTGTTAACCTATTCTATAGTCTTACCTTCCATGACAGGTTTATGACTCTAACTAACAATCTATTTCCCTGATAGGATCCGTGTAGTTTGGGAGCAGGCTAGAGTATATTCAGATGAAATAAACCAAAGTAAGATAGCATACCCAAAGGGCTGGGGCTAAGTTGTCCCTGACTAGAATCCCCAGTGGGAGTACAATACCACAGGGGGCATTCTAGCTGGAGATCAATATGCAAATTACCTCCTAGCCAGTATCTGTAAGGCTGACCTTAAAGGAGTAAAGCATGAGAAACTCCAAGAAGTCTTTCAGGACAAACATGAAAACCCATCTCAATTACTAGAATATCTCACAAAGGTACAATATACCAATCTAGATGCCCCCAAACCCAAATGATATACAACTTCTTGTGACTTATTTTTTTTCCACATTTTCTCCAACATTAGGGCCTAAGCAATTGTGGAAGTACCCTAAGCCCACAGGCAGAAGTCTTAATCCTGACCTTTTAGGTATACTGTGGGAAAAATGAAAAATCTATAAGCAAAATGGCCAAGGCCATTCAACCAGCTTCAGCAAGTGTCTGGGATGCTTTGCCTCCTACAGCTCTTGGACCACTGGCTTCCTGCCTCAAATGTGGTCAGGAGGATCACCTGGCCTAGGCCTGCCCTAAACCCCAATAGGTCACCCCTGTCATACCCAAAGTACCATCAAGAAGAACTTTGGGCTGTTGACTGCCTCCGAGCCTGGGGACATCAAACCCAGCTTGCCCTCAAGCCTATCTCTTAGGTCTGACCATGAAAGACTGTGGAGACCTGGCCTCCCTTGACCCAATTACCGTCATCTCCAACAGAGAGCACTGGGTAGTCATAGGGTTTCAGGTGACCCACCTTCTTCCTCTTGGCCACTAGGGACACTTACTTGGTCCTGATGAATATTTGGAAATCCACATCTCTGTTTCCAATTGTCAGGATAGAGGGACAGTCTTGCCAGATCCCACCATTCAACTGCATTTTCTAGGGTGCTCCTCTCTCTCCCTCATCTTTCCCTGGTGGTACCATCCTACCTCATCTCTCATTTGGAAGGGATCTTCTAGCCAAAGTGGGAGCCTCTATTTCCTTTGCTTCTTCCCATTTGTCTGATCCCAAGCTTAACAGCATTCCCTCTCCTCCTTTTCCTTGCTCTCCAACCTGGTTCCAACATGTGGTTCCCTTTGCCAGTCTCACAGATGGACTCACAAGTCTGGAGTGCCAAAATACAGTCCCACATCATCCTCAATTATAGGATCCTAGTAGGCATTTCACCCGAGGCAAGAACCCACTCACACCCCAGAGCCTCAGGGACTGAATCTGTGACCTACTATGAAAAGCTCTACTTTAGCCCATATCTTCCTTCTTCAACACCCCTATACTTGCAATTAAAAGGCCAAAGGGACCTACCACCTGGTTCAAGATCTCCAGCTAGTCAATTCTGCAGTAGTCCTGCTCTACCCTGAAAAGCTAACCCTTCCTTTACTCCTTTCCACTAACTCTTCAGGGACATCACATTTCTCAGTTCTAGACTTCAAAGAAACCCTTTTCTCTATTGCCCTCAACACTTGACTTCTCTACCCATCTCAGCTGGACTACCTTACCCCATGGGATCCAGGATAGTCACCTATGTGTCTAGGTCCTGGCCTCTAATCTACTTTCATTGTCTCTGTAGATAAACTTCTCCTTTGTAATTTGTCCCTACAAATTAGTCAGACTAACACCCCTGCTTTACTAAATTTCTTGTCCATGTGAGGATATAGAATCTCATTATCTAAGGTCTATCTGTGTACCCCTAGGTCATGTACTTGTGACTAATTACCCCATTAAGTATTTCCCTGATCCACAATGCCATTACCATGGATAGAAAACACCTAATCCAGTCCCTTGTGTTCTTCTCTACCAAAGAGATTTTATCATTTTATCATTCCTCCTTTTCCCTCCTTACCCACCTGCTATATGAAGCAGGCCTTCACCCCTCACATGAACACTTTCTTACACTCATTCCCAAGCCCTTTAAGAAACTCCAACTGATTCTTCTTCAAAAGCAACACCTCCCGAACTTTACCTGTCTCTTCTCCCTCTATGTAACAGAAAAAGAGGGAAATGCTCTTGGGGTGCTAAGCCACAAACTGGGACTTTCCTTTGTACCCATAGCATACCATTAAAAAAATGGACCTTACCACCCAAGCATGGCCACCTTGCATATGAGCTTATGCAGCTGCCAAGCTCCTCAGTTGCAAATCCAAAAAAACTTTTAGGTGAGCTACCACTATCTTCTCCTCCCACAATCCTTCCTACCTCTTAATGTATGAAATTATACCTCCCTCTCTCGTTCTCTTTCTCCAGGTGGCACTAGTAGAAGATGCCACACTTACTTTCCCACCCCTCAACATGTTGAATCTCCCTGACCAAACACAGTCCACTCCCCATCTCATTCTTGCATTGAAACTTTAGATTATTTTATTTTTTTGTCCCAACCCTCACATATAGGATGGCACACTGCCTCAGCCCTACCATACCTGGCACACAGATGGCAGCTTCTTTTTCTACACGAAGGCATTGAAAGCAGCTAGGCCACAGTGTCAGTGTGTCAGTGTGACTGAGGCACAGATCTTCCCAGCCCACACTACTAATCAGCAGGCTGATAGCTCTCACCAGTGTGTTTCAGTTGTCACATGGACAATTCTTAAACATCTATACTGACTCTAGATATGGCATTCATATCCTCCTATCCCACCCTGCCATCTGGAAGGAGAGCAGACTATTTGCAGCAAAAGGAAGATCAATAACCTATCGGGACCAAATTATGACCATTCTAAAAGCCTCCCATTTCCCCTTGACTATAAGAATTGTCCACTGTCAGTCACACCAGACTGAAGATTTCATCATCTCTAAGGGAAATAACCAAGTCAACGAGGCAGCTAAAGCTGCAGCCCTTGGAGCCTGAGACCCCTCTCATCCACCACAGGACATCCTTGCATTATAACCCACACCCCCATTATCACCCTCTAATACTCAACAAATCCTCTCCTTCCACCAGCTGTTTCATCCTAATAGCCAAGCCTTGTCTTGCTTAATTAAAGCCCACCTGCAGCCCAACCCTGGGGATTTGTGCTTCTTAAGGGCTATTACTGGCTCTTGTAAAAATCTGTCAAATGTCAGACCCCAAATCCAATTATCGCAACATACTTTTCCCTACTCACCAGGCCAGGGGCTCCCTCACTGGAACCCACAGGTGACTTGACCACAGTCAAATGAATTAGCTACCTCCTTGTCTTGGTGGACACCTTCTCAGGGTGGGTCGAGGCATTTCCCATCACCAACAAAAGGGCTTAGACAGTCTCTGACATCCTTCTTTTGGAGATTGTTCCCTACTTTGGAATGCTCCCCTCCCTCCAGTTGGTCAATGGTCCTAAATTCACCTCTCAGGTTTCCCAAACCCTATCCAAAGCCCTCAGCACCCCTTGGTATTTCTATATCCTATACCATCCCCAGTCCTCAGACCTCAGGAAATATAGAATGAACTAACTTCTTCTTAGAAAATCACCCTTATCAAACTATTACAAGAACATCACCTTGATTGAACAAATCCCCTGATGTTAGCCCTTCACAGGCTATAGGCTCTCCTCAAGTTAATTCTTTCCATTTTGCTGTTTTACCTTATGCCTTGATCTTTCACCCAAACCCTTATCTCTCCTTGATCACTTGATCACCCCTTACACTCTCATCTCTGCTCATTCCAATGAAACTTCACTGACTTCTGCCTTCCCTGGTCATATGCCAACTTTGTCCGTGTCCAATCAACACTGGAGATCAGGTACTGCTGTGCCCTCTGGACTAATATCCCTCAATCCTTTCCCCTAAATGTCAGGGCTCTTTTAAAGTAATTACTGTAACACCTGCAGATGCTTAGCTTGAAGGTCTCCATCACTCTATTCACCTACCCGACTTCAAGCCCTTTACTCCTCTACCACAAGATAACTTATCTTCCTAAAAATCAACCCGAACAGAACCCTCCACCTTGAAGTTTCAGAAAATGTTGGATTCAACCAACAGAAGAATGAGGCTTCACCCTGGCAGCCATGCTAAACTTTACTGGATTGTATATAGACTTTTTCTCCCTTCCCTTTTGCTTGCTTCAGTCTAGGCTAACTCTTACATATGTAAAGTCTATGTTCAAAAAATCCTCACTCATAAAAACAATCACTCCAAATAGGGTGGAGAATTTTCTTCCATAGCAGGCTGTCAGGAGCAAAATGAAATTTCCATTACCCCTATACCCATCCTCCTCTTTCATGCATTGACACTTTCAGCTGCTCCCTCGATAACCAGAGAGGAAGACTAAGGGAGGGAGACATATGGAAGCTGCCCATAATGATCGTACTAGTACCATTTGCGACCTGTGCATCCTCACTCTAGTTATTTCTTCTATCAATAAGATGGGGCCCTCTACCTTTCTATCATGGACCCATGGTATCTCAGGTGAGAAACGGGCATTGTGCGTAAGCTCAATCCTCAACTCCTGGTGTCCCATGACCACTATTAAGAAGCAGAGAAAATATATCTCTATTACTCAACCCTTAGAGATAGGAGAGATAGGGAAGGTGACTCAACATCCCTCCAAGGCAAGGAATCTCTTTAACATATCCTCTCCTAAGTAAGATAAAAATGCCATTTTGTTTCTTGCTTCAGACTCTGACCTCAGCCTACTGGCTCCTTAATGTCACCAAACCTTGCTACTTTGGAGATTATTGGCTGTGTTTCTTCTGAGACTTGCTCACAAGTGCCTCTTACAGTTTCCTCTGTAACATAATCAAACCTTACCTTCCCATTCACTAACTGTCCTAAGACTGGCATTGCTTCAATTTCCTACCATTTTCATATTCCCCTCTTTGGCACGGCAAAGCACTTTAAGGCATCCAGGGCATTATAGTTCTTAGACTGCAACAAAAGCTTAACACTCATTACTCTACCTCAGCCCCTGTGCACCACCATCTATCACACCTTGATTTTTTGTGATACTCAAGTTTACTATCACTTACCTCCTAGTTGGTCAGGAGTTTGCAAACCATTATTTTTCTTCTCCAACTTGGGGGTGATACATGGAAAAGAGTCCCTACTGAATCCAATTGTGGACTCAACAGCCACCCAACATAATAAAAGTGAGGTTCGAATCTTGCCCCTTCCAGCTGTTACAGGAATAACTTGCTGACGCCAGCAAGACAGTAGGATTAATCACCTCCCTGACGTTGCATCATCAGTTTTCTTCCAGCTCATCCAGAACCTCTAGTGGTTGGACCAAACCATACTAACCCTTCAAGAAGAAATTAACTCCTTGGCAGTAGTAAGTTGTACTCCAAATTCAACTAGGAGTAGATCTTCGTACAGCTGAAAGAGATAGCCCTGGTCTTTTTCTCCAAGAAGAACGCTGCTTCTGCATCAACAACTGGGTATAGTAAACAACAAAATCTATCAGCTTCAAATAGACCTACAGAAAATAAAGCAACAACTCAATACCTCTAGCCTCTGGGCCTTTGAGAACCCCACATGGTAATGGATCCTGCCCTTTCTGATCCCCCTCATTTTTGTTTGTTTTGTTTTTACTAATTTCATCCTGATTCAGCAATTTCTTCTCTATGTTGCTCCACAGACAAGTGGAAAAACTACCCAATCAATAGATTAATCAGTTATTGTTACATGACAACCAACCACTAGCCACAGACATGGAGACTCACGACCACCGAATATACCCTGTAGGTGAAAGTCAACAATGTCCTTCTACACCCTAGAGAGCAGGAAGCAGTCTAAAGAGCCTAGCACCCTCCTCCCTGCCCCACCAGTCAAGTCTAAATATTCCCTCACATTTTATAATAAAGGAAAGGGAGGGATATTGGAATACCCCACCACTAAGCTCACCTTCAGTAACTTGGCTACAGTGGTACAGCAGCAGCAGCAGCTGCCCATATGTGAAACATTTCCACTCTCTCCCTATGAGCATGTGGTGGATCACCTTAATGCAACATACCATCTTATAAAATGCCAGGGCCTCCTCTTCTCACCCTCTATACACTCTCCCCAATTAACCTCTCGTGTAAGATCTGGTGCATTTTGCAGTCTCTTTTCAGCACACCTTGGTATGCTATAAGGTACTTTTGCTGCCGAACCCTAATGCTGGAGGCCAGAAACTGTTGTTAAGTCCCCTGGATTTGGAGTTACAGGTGGTTGTGAGACTTCATTTTGGTGCTGGGAACTTAACCCAGATCCTCTGAAAGAGCAGAAATTGCTCTTAACTGCTAAACCTTTTGTCTAGCCTTTCTGTGTTCTTCTAAAACTCAACCGAAATATATAGTCTGTATTTTATATTTTAGGTTCCTCAAATAAAAGGATGGCAACAATTATTGGACAGAGCTTCTTTCATGGGTGTTTTTTGATTCTGTTTTCTCTTTCTGAGGGGATGAAAAGTGAAAAGTAATATAGTTTTATGGAATACAGAACAAAATAGTAAGAAAAGAAAAACTGGGAAAGCAAATCAAATATAAACAGGTCCAGTGTTCTGCTTACAGACAATCTTCTGGCACTTCAGTACAGTGTTTAGTCAAGGAAAACTATTAACTAAACATGTTCACTGTGCACATATTAGGGACTAAGAATTGTGGGCAATTTATTTCTAAGTTGGTTGAAGGAAGTCAAGATTGTGTGGTAGAAAATATTCCTTTCAGTGTTTTATGACTCATGTAAATTCCATATAAAGACACATAAATTCTGAAGTGATCGATCCACTGGTCTCTGTGAAAGTGTTCTGCATTTATAATGACAACTTTGATTTTCATTCTATAACTAATGTCTTTTCTATTCCAGGACTGGCTTTAGTATCAATAGTCCTATGTATTTTATCAAGTTGAATGTTTAATTTTAGCTTTTATTTTGTTGCTTGCATGTAACTACATTTATGGTCTTGGGTTATTCAAGCATAAATATAAATTATTAAACTATATTGTTACAGCCTTCCAGAAAAAAAGGATTATCCCAGACTATATTAGTACCTTGTATTTTCCCTAAAATTGTTTCAATAACTGCCTTTTTATATCAAATAAGTTTCTATATTTCTGTTTAACATTTCAATCATAATCATAGAATAAGGGAGAAGATGGAGCCTGAATATGTGCTTCGTTTAAATATTTAATCCAGAATTGAAACTTGATACATTTAACACAATAGAAAATTATGCCTGGGGACTAAGTACTTGAAAATTTTTTTGTAGAGATTTTTGTATTGAAATCATGTTGTAATTATTTCTGCCTGTGAAAAAGTCTCCATTCTATATAGAAAACTTATGCAATATAGTTTTCTCTATGTATTTGCATATATATATATATATATATATATATATATATATATATATATATATATGATTTGTAGAGAGAAATGACATATATGAGGGTGATATATAATAAATAGAGGACATATAGAATGATGGAGTAGTTGATATAGAACACTAAGGATTATTCCTTCTACTTGATAACCATTACAAAACTGTGTAATTTCTATAGGAATGTTACTTTATTACTTTTGAGAAAAGTCAACATTGGGTAAAGAATAATTGATTCTTGAATTTTGCTGAATAATTTTCGACTTAATTGTATTTTAGTCAGTTTCTTTTTGAATTTTTTGAAGATTTGTTTTATGTTTTAAGTATACTTTTTTATCAAAACATTTATTACAATTTATTTAATTTGTATCCCAACTGTGGCCCTCTCACTTCTCTCCTCCCAATACCAACCTCCCTTGTTCTTCTACCCCTTTGCCCCTTCCCTAGTCCAATGATAGGGTGGTTCTCCTCCCCTTCTATTTGACACTAGCCTATCAGGTCTCTGAGTCAATGAAGTCTTATAAAATATTAACAATTTAAATTTGAGCCATTGGATGGCAAGTTATTTTCCAACCACTAGGGGGCACCATGGTTGGTTAGATCTCAGAAGCAATGTAGGGTTAAAAATGAACATAATAATGTAAACATTTTAGCACATTTTAAGAAGAGGAAAATAATACAATTAAATCTGTACTTGCATCACCAGCAAATAGTACTAGATTTATCCATCAAGTATGTTGTTGTATAATAGTTGAAAATTGCCATAAATAACAGTTAAGAATTTTGAATGGACTATAAATTTTGACTGAACTTACAGTATTTGCAAAGATTACAACTAACAGTACCTAGCATTCAGGTTTCCAAATATTATGTTATAAGCTACTGGAAATGTTTTAATTGATACCAACAATTTATCTAACTTCACCTGCAAAATGGCTGCCTTCTGTGCTGTGTCATTGCCCAGAGAAGATATTGAAAATGTGAAGCAGACACACAGCACATTGTACTGTATCTGTCCCTCACATACATGATACTACAGCATAACTAAGCCTATCTAAACAACTACCATTTTCATCCTTCTAGTTTTTTTTTTCAAAACTGTTGTCACTCATGTTACAAAAATTATATTGTCTATATTTGAATAATTAGGTATGATGGTACTAACAAGTGTTAAAAATCATTCACAACACAATAAAGTAACAGAGGTTGAGCTAGAGATATATATTTGCCTTTGTTTTGTGTATGATATAGGTGTGTTAGTGTATATTATGTATGCAGGCACAAGTCGTATGTTCTCCTGTGTATGTATGTGTGCATAAACATGTGGGGGTTAGAGGTCAACCCCTGGTGGCCGCTACCTTTATGATCCCGGGTGTCTCACAATTTTCCAGAGAGAGTAGATCGGCTAACATAAAGCTGTAGTAGGTATCTGTCTCTGCCTTCTTGGAGCTGGGGTCACAGACATATGCCATTCGGTTTTTTTTTTTTGTTGTTGTTTGTTTGTTTGTTTGTTTTTGTATTTTTGTTTTGTTTTTTTGGTTTTTGTTTTTCGTTTGTTGTTTACATATGTTTGTTTGTTTCTTTACATATGATTTCTGAGGCTTAAATTTAGGTCCTGTTGCTTGCAGTGTAAGCACTTTGTTGATTTAGTGCTCTTCAGCCACAGGTTACTTTAACGGGAGAAAATACACACAATGACTTTCTGGAGTTGTGTCTGCTCAGGTCAGTGATGTTCGCTCGGGCGAAGGCTGTTTCAAGTCTGCCTGATCCCAGAATTTCTGAGCCTTCACAGTTACCTTTTTCCTTCTTGGGGTGGAGTCACTGGTCAGAGAGATCTCATGCTTCTGACATTTTTTTTTTCTCTCTTCTGTGAGGTTTGTCAACAGTAATGGGGCACAGTTTTACTTTAAAGGCATTAAAGAGCCTGAACACCTAAGGCTGACTATCAAGATCTGACGGATCTTCTCTGTACAGAGTGTGTCCTTGTTCCGTCTAAGTGTTCCTGGGTGGAGATGGTACTCCTCAGATCTAGATAAAAAGATCTTGGTTTGTTTACCCCTGCAGTCTTCTTTTCTCCAGTACATGCCTACAAATGAAACACCTACCCTGATGACCATCCAAGTCACCAACAGACTTAGGGTTCTGTAGGAGTCACCATGCTTTCACCTAAAGCTAGTTCTATACCTAAGACTGTAGCCGAGACTCTGAGCTCCTTTTCTATGCTGAAGACTGTTTCTGCCTTGGTGACCCAACTCCAATGTCTTCACCTATTGAGACAAATAAAAGTAATGACCCGAGAGCACACTGGAGGACTTTAAAGTTCTTTAAGGTGGACGTAATGATTCTGACACTGCTTGGTAAGAAGAGAAGAAAACGGCCGCATCCCCAAAGTGGTGATTGTTTTTGTTTGATTGTTGACGGGCTATATTTATTTGTTTATTTACTATTCCAAAGGGGAACTACATTTAAAAGCCTGCAGTCGGCTTCCCGAGAGTAAAGCATTCCGCTATTTAAGAAGTAGTTTGCGGCCATCTTGGCCCGGCTCTTCCTGTCCTTGTGTATTCCTCTGGCTGCTCCACCGGAACTATGCCGAAAGTCGTGTCCCGGTCGGTGGTCTGCTCCGACACCCGGGACCGCGAGGAGTACGATGACGGTGAGAAGCCCCTCCACGTCTACTACTGTTTGTGTGGCCAGATGGTCCTGGTGCTGGATTGCCAGTTAGAGAAATTACCCATGAGGCCGCGGGACCGGTCTCGCGTGATCGATGCTGCCAAACATGCCCATAAGTTTTGTAACACAGAAGACGAGGAAACCACCTACCTTCGGAGGCCTGAGGGCATTGAACGCCAGTACAGGAAGAAGTGTTCAAAGTGTGGACTGCCCCTTTTCTACCAGTCCCAGCCGAAGAGTGCTCCCGTGACCTTCATTGTAGACGGAGCAGTGGTGAAATTCGGCCAAGGCTTTGGGAAAACTAACATATACACTCAGAAACAAGAGCCTCCTAAGAAGGTTATGATGACCAAGCGGACTAAAGACATGGGCAAGTTCAGCTCCGTTACTGTGTCTACCATCGATGAAGAGGAAGAAGAGATAGAAGCAAGGGAAGTTGCTGACTCCTACGCACAGAATGCCAAGGTGATTGAAATACAGTTGGAGCGCAAAGGCATGAGCAAGAGGCGACTGCAAGAGCTGGCTGAATTGGAAGCCAAGAAAGCAAAAATGAAGGGGACCCTGATTGACAACCAGTTCAAGTAATCAAGATCTTCCTGAGTGCTGACAGGAGGCCTACGCTTAGACCGGAAGAATAACTTCAAGATTTCAGTCTAGTTTCTATTTATGTCCCAAGAGGAAAACCTTCCCATTGATTTTCCTACATTGCTGTTGTTTTGTTTCATTCAAGTCCTTAACTCTGTTTCACTTGTGCTCTAAGGATAGATTGTTTTCAAATTTTTTTATATATCTATGTTTTCTGTCTTTTTTTGCCTTTGAGACACGGTCTTGTTACACACCAGAGGCTGGCCTTGAACTTGTGATCCTCCTGTCATTGCCTCTTCAGTGCTGTAATTACAGGACTGCACCACTGTTCCTGCTTTCTCTACCAGTCCTCGTTTCATTTGAAGTACACTACTTCTGCGATGTATTTAGGAATAGTAAGTGTCTGAGTGTCTCTTGTGTCTGAAGTAGATGATTTTTATTTCTTCCTTAAAATTAATACAGTGTTTAACGATCTCTCTTTTAAAAAAAAAAATATGGTATGGGAGGAGAGTGGCAAAAATTAAGTTTAAAGTTATAGCCAGGTGGATCCTTTTTAGAAACTCTGTCTCCGATCTTCAAACTGCTCTTAGAATTGACCATGGTTTGAATCATTCTGTTACTGTCAAAGGAGATCAGGTAGAAACACAAACCTGCAGAAGTATTTCTTTACTGAAAGTATTAAAGTTACAGGTGAACCATGCCATATCAGACTTCAGAATTAAAGAAGGAAAAGCCATGTGGCTGGGGGAGCACATGCTGGCAGGTGTGAGGACATCTCCAGCACCAAATAGATAAATAAAAGAAAGCCAGATTGCAGAAGCAGGGGTAGGTAAGGACCGGTCTGAATGAAAATGTGGCCTTGCTAAGTAACCCAAGGGAGTTAGCCAGTCAGCTGAGGGAATACTCTCCACTGTGCACACAGCTGAGTAGACAGGAGGGGCCATAGTGGGTTTCATTATCTGTGGCGTGTCTTGGTTTACATTTGCATTTTGCAGAAGAACATTTTAAGTGTGTCACTCTTCTTCAATTATGTCAGTATCCACGTGACTGCTCCCATAGTCTTATCTCTTTGCCTGTACTGCAAGGCATGAGGAAGCATGGAGTATGTTGCCCTCCTCATGTTTTCTGTAACAGATTGCACTTTTTAATCACTCAAGGCTTGCCTGTGAGGTATTGCCAGGCAATAGTTTTATTTGCCTTTTTTTTTTCTCTATTTTCTGTTATTTTCTAATTTTCAGGGGAAAGTAGGCTAGAGTAACTAACTGGGCTAGCATGAACTGAGCCAAAGTGGACTGTGGATTCTGGGAATGGGAAGGGTGGGGTTATGTTGCCACCTGCCCAGTTATTCTGCAGCCAAGAGGGTCTTTCTATAGATATTTCTTCTCCACCTCATTCCCTGTCCTGGTTGTGAGACAGAATTAACACTGTGTGAATGACCGGCTGTGCCCACCATACAGTGACCTCTACCTGTACTCCACATATCTCTACACTCCCATGTGTACAGCTTAGATAAACCTCCATCACCTGGGAAATTTAGTTTTCTATTCTCTGGCCACGGCCTCTGATTTTTACCCCTAATAAATCCACTTAAAACAGAAAGGAAGAACATGTGGTGAAATGTACAGTAAAACCTTCGTTTGGCTCTAGGTGAAATGTTTCAGTGGGCCTTTATTATAGTTAGGTCAATCAGCAAAGGCTGAGAAATTGTTTTCAGGCTGTCTGAACGCGGAAGAAATGTTGTCTTTCTAGAGAATTTGCACTTGGTGCTATGTGAAGGCTTGAAGCTGCACTGACCTTGGTCCTAAGACACTCTGGCAAACCTAGAGTTCTTACTTTTGATTGTGGCTAACCATGGTCAAAAAAGAACCAAGATTTCGGTGGTTTATCTGCTACGGCAAGACAACTTGGCAGTTGGAACTTTCCTAGTCCCAACTAACCTTATATAATGTTTGAATAAAGTAACTGGAGTGAGCTAGCTGGGTGTCAATCTCTTCCAAGGCTGAACCCCTCTGCTCCTTTGGACATTGAAGGTTAACATCTTGGTGAGCTCTGTCTCTGCTGCAGCACCATGACTAAAATCAATCAATATCCTGTCTATGGGCTTCCCGTGTATATTGCATGTTTTATCCACCATAGTCTATCTTTCTGAAATGAATTACAGATGGTGGAATACTGATAAATAATTTGAAATTCAACAAGAAAGTTTAAGAGTTGCCTTAAATCATTGATTTATAACATCTGCAATACAGGGTATAAACATCATAGTCTTATAATCTTTTTGGAATATTAACATCTATAAAAATTCTCTATCCGATATGGAAAAATTACAAGTTGAATACTCTGAAGTTTACATACGACCTTGTTAATCTTCTGAAAAAGAATCCATGAACTTATATTTTTATTTACTGCTCATAAGTGTGTGTGTGTGTGTGTGTGTGTGTGTGTGTGTGTGTGTGATTTCAAAGTGTGGATAAATGTGCCCATGATGCAAATATAGAGACTAAGAAAACGGTTTTTGTTTGCTGGTTGTACAGTTTTACCATGGACTCTGGGTCATGAACCTAGATCCTCAGGGTTATGATCAGGTATGCCAAATCAATGAGCCACCTCATCAGCACTTGGTACACCTTATGTAGAATATGTCATTGTGGCTATGTAGAATATTTTAAGGTGACCATCATCTTCCTGTATATTTATAAGATGAAAGAAAATAACATCAATTTCAAATTGCTGTATGCCTTTTAAATTTTCTATTTAAATATGTATTAAAATCAATCTATTTAAAATAGTCATTTTATATTAGAGTTGATTATTTTTCAATGAAAAACATAATCAACTTTTCATGGGTTTGAATATCCATATATGTATCCCTTAATATATTCATTTTATTTTGATAATTTCAGTTTTAGCAACAAAATGACATTGAAAAATAATCAAACACAATTGTCTTTTCACTGAATTGTCAAAGCAGTGTGTCATACACCAAATGGTAAGGTCTCTTAGGATACAGCTTTAGGAAAGAAATGGTGTGACATTTAGGATAGGAAAATGATAGCTAGAGACTGTATTTTGGTCTTAGAAAAAATCTTATAATTATACATTTTTGTTTCAGTAAGCATCTACAAATTCTGAAGAGGAATAAAGACTTGATCAACAACCTTACACCGTCTTATTTTCTTTTAACTATGATACAAGGGTATTTACCCAGCGTTCCACAGCTGCTAGTTAAGCAGCCCACTAGTTAGAGGCACCCTCAGCCTTTCTGTGTCTTCCCTGAAACTTTTCCCTTCCCTCAGATACATAAGATAGCTTATTGAGATAAAGGTAAATTACAATAGCTAAATGAAGTTATAGGAAAGAATATGAGAATAGTGAATAAGCCCATATCTGAATCGCACAAATTTCAGTCAAGAATGAACACTTAAAAAAAAATTAAAACTAGGAGGCTAGAGAGATGGCTCAGATGTTAAGAGCATTGGCTGTTCTTCCAAAGGTCAGTTCCTAGCAACCACATGATAGCTCATAACCATCTATGTGACCCTACAGGCACTGAAGCAGGCAGAATACTATATAAATAACAAATAAATAAATCTTTATAAAATTTAAAACTAAAATAAAGCATGCATTTTGAAGATAGATTACAATTTTTAAATTACTGTCATAGTTTATATTAGCTACCACAGTACAGCTATTCTTAAGTGTTATGTTTTAAATTAATTTTAAACTTAAAAGAAAAGCTTTATTTAATTTTTTATTTTATTTTTAATATTAATTACAGTTTATTTACTTTGTATCCCAGCTGTAGCTCCTCTCTCTCATTCCCTCCCAATACCACTCTCCCTCATCTCCTCCCTGCCCCTTTCCAAGTCCACTGATAGGGGTGGACCTCTTCCCCTTTCATCTGACCCTAGCTTATCAGGTATCATCAGGACTGGTTGCAATGTTCTTCTTTGTGGCTTAGCAAGGCTGTTCCTCCCAGGACAGGTAGTGAGGTCCAAGAGTCAGCCAATGAGTTCAGGTCAGAGATAATCCCTCTTTCCCTTACTAGGGAACAAACTTGGACACTGAGCTGTCTTGTGCTATGTCCTAGCAGGGGTTCTAGGTTATATCCGCGCATGGTCCTTGGTTGGAGAATCAGTCTCAGAAAAGACTCTTGTGCCCAGATATATTTGGTCCTTGTAGAGCTTTTGTCCTCTCCAGATCTTACTAACGCCCTCTTCTTTCATATGATTCCCTGCACTCTGCCTAAAGTTTGGTTATGAGTCTCAGCATCTGCTTTGATACACTGCTAGGTAGAATCTTTCAGAGGCCCTGTATGGTAGGCTCCTGTCCTGTTTCTTGATTTCTCCTACTTCCTTGAAAAAAATGAAAAAAAATAATTTGAGTAAAAAATTCTAGTAATGACTAAATAGAAGTAGGACAGTAGGACATTCTTTAATATACTTCCTTTAAAATACATTGTTTAAAATAGAGACATTAATAATAAGTGTTTATGTTTATCATGGGTCTTTGTTTTCTTTTAACAATGACTATAACACTTTATTATTTTTCTTTGAACAATTACAAGTTGCTGGAGCTTAATTTTCCATTTAACATAAGAAAAGCATAGTGTCATTTCTTAAAGAATTGAGAACAAAAGCCCTAGCTTAAATAAAAAAGAGGAATAAACTTATATGTATAAATGAAAACATTCCTAACTCAAAGCAACAACAACCCACCATGGTCGAGAGGAAACAAATATCAGAACAGAAACTTGGTCTGAAGACTTGGTCTTTCTTACACTGTTAGAAGGAAAGACAGAATTTGTAGGTGGGTCACGAAGCTTTGCTTCATGGAACACTCAGCTGTTGGTTAAAAGACAGCACAAATCACTATATGGTGCTCACCCCTGGGAATTTCTCTTCTTTAGCATGTTTGCAGTCACCAAGTGACCAGGTTATATGGTTAAATCACAGGGCTTTAGACATAAACAAACTGAACAGTTAACTTAAGCTCAATTTCAAAAATCAGCAACAAGTTATACAACCCACTGATAATAACAGACATAAAATTCAATGGAAATTTTTATTATTTTCCAGATTCATGAAGCTTGCATTCACCAGGGAAAACAGATACTTTGGAATCGGCTAGTGATGCTGATTTTCGGCATAGGATCAGTCCATCTAGAAGCATTTGAGGTGGAAGGTGGAGGAGCCAGACTTGTCATACTCTAGCCTGCTGATCCACATCTGCTGGGAGATGGAGACTGAGTCCAGGATAGAGCCACCAATCCATACTGAGCACTTGTGCTCAAAGGGAGCAGTGATCTTGATTTTCACTGTGCTGACTGCTAGGACTGTGGTCTCCTCCTGCTTCCCCTCAGAAGTGCCTGGATGCATGGTGGTGCCATCAGACAGCCCTGTGTTGGCATACATGTCCTTGCTGGTATCTACATCACACTTCATGATGGAATTTAGGTGGTCTCATGGATGCCACAGGACTGCAAGTCCAGTAAGGAGGGGCATAAGAGCACCTCTGGGCACTGGACTTGCTCATTGCCAATGGTGATCACCAGCTGTTCAGGCAGACGGTAGTTTTGATCATAGCTCTTCTCCAAGGAGGACGGGGTTACAGCAGTGGCCATTCCTGCTCAAAATCCAGGGCAACATAAAAGAACTTTTCATTAATATCACTTACTACTCATGTTCAGAAGTGGTAGGAAAACTGTAGACTGGCTCAGTCAAGATCAACATGAAATAGTCTGCGAGGTCCCAGTCAGCCAGCTTCAGGCATAAGATGGCATGTGCAAGTGTATAAACCTTGTATATAGGCACTGTATGTGTGACACTATTAGTAGAGTCAATGCCAGTGGTACCCCAGGAAGCATACATAGTTAGCATAACCTGAATGGTCACACACATGGCAGGGTGCTGTAGGCTTCAAACATTACCTGCTCCATCGTCTCTCTGTGAACCTGGGGACTCAGGGTATCATTAATCAGAAGCACCAGGTGCACTCCAGGTCCAAACAATTCATCTTAAAAAGTGTGATGCTATATCTTCTCCATGTGATTCCATCTAAAACAGAGCTTTTCTTGGTTGGATACTTCAGAATCACCATGCTTCTCTTGCTGTTGGCCTCATGGCCTTTGTAGGAGTCCTTCCAGCTCATTCCCACCATGGTGTTGGAAGTGCCAAAACAATCGAGAGGGGCGTGGCCCTGAAACATTGTCACCAACTTTGCATATGCCAGAGGTATTGTCAATGATAAGCAGGCCTATTTTTCTAAACTTTTGGTCAGTGGAGCATAGGGCAACTGAAAAAAATAGATGTACTGAGTAGCCCTGCAGTGTAGACAGCCTACCAATCTTTTATATCCTTATTGGAAGACTTCATTAACAAGAACATTGGAAATACGAGGCCTAACTTTTCTGATTTTAACCAACTAATTTTTTCCTATAATGTTAACACTTTCACAAAGATTTTCTTTTGTGTTTTCTCACTATTCTAATGTACAGCATCTGTGATCCCTGAACTGATAATTTTCTGATAAACTATGTCTCAAAGAACATTTTTGACACTCTGTTGAGTTTTTAATAATCATTTCTGCACAACTGACTATCAAATATCTACTTCTAACCTCTACCTGTGCTCTGTGATTGTTAATATGCACTTCGGAATTCATAATTGGTTATGTGACCATTGCTGCAAAAATCACATATCTATGAGAAAACCACCATGCTTCTCCCAATTACCTTTGCTCTAGGGCCTCATTATACTTGCACATTTAGTGTCAAGTTCTAAATACCCACATTCAAGTAATTACTTTTGACGAATTCCTTTTTGTAACTAATTTCTTTAGTGACAGGTCTGCTAAATATATTTAAAATAATCCATTGTAGTTTTAATATCCTGTTATGGTTTCCTCCACCACTGCCTACTACAACTCAACCAAAGGGGTCCTAGTAATCTACACTTTTCCACATTTTCTCTACTTCAATTCATTTTGCCTAAAATGCCTGGGAATGTTCAGAACATTCAACTCTGCAAGGAGATACAAGGATGATGCAAAATTTAAAACTTTAATAACTAAGGAAGATAAATATGGACAATCCATACAGATGAGAAAACTATCACCTATAAGAATTCAGTCTCCAAGTGGAACAGGGACTGTCTCTGTCATGAATTCAAGTGTTGGCTCTCTGATCACCTCCCCCAACCCCCACCCCAAGGGAGAAGCAGAATTGCTAGGCCACAGAGGAGGACATTGCAGCCTGTCCTGATGAGACCTGATAAGATAGGGTCAAAGGGAGAGGGAGGAGGACCTCTCCTATCAGTGGATTTGTAGAGGAGCATGGGAGGAGATGTGCTGGGAGCCAAAGCTATCTACGGAAGCCAAAGCCAAAGCTATCTAGTGAAGACTAAGCTATCTACTGAAGCCTAAGTCAATTAGTGAGTCAAAGCTATCTAGTGGAGACAAAAGGTGTTTGCTAGGCCAAAGCCAAATAGTGAGCAAAGGTCATTTAGTGGAGACCTAAAGCTATTTAGTGAAAGTTATCTAGGACCCTAACTCATGGGTGAGAGACTGTGAGGACATCCATTTGTTAGAGCATCCATGAGAAAACATCCCTAAGTTATCTTGCAGGCACTCTATTTAACACATGAAAGCACTCTTCCTGTCTCCTGCAGCAGCTAATTACCTTCTCCCTTTCCTGCCTTCTCCCTATATAAGTTGGGTAAAATTTTCTAATAAACGGAAGCCTTGATCAGACAAACAGACTTGGTTCCCTTCCTTGCGATTCTTGTCCCCCCCCCCCAATTCCTTCCACTCTCCTCCCTTAGGAACCCCGTAGAAGCCCTGCTGGTCTGGGGCAGAGATGAGGGAGGGTGGGATTGGGAGTGAATGAAGGAGGGGGCTACAGCTGGGATACATAGTGAATAAACTGTAATTAATATAAAAAAATGAAAAAAAAAAAATTCAGCTAAATGGATCCTTGGTGAAGAAGAACCCACAATTTGTTCCATTTACTTTGTTAAATATCCTACAATTCAGATTAACTCTAAGTTTGTTAAGCATCCCTGAAAATAAAACTGGCACACAGAGAGGTTAATATAATCACTATGTCCAGGGGCATAACTTTTTTTTTTTTTTATAAAGTACTCAGTTTATTTTTGTCACTTAATATATTGTAATAAATTAAAAAAAATGTTGGGCTATATAATGTTTATTATTTGGGCTATATAATGTTTATTATTATATGATTATTGCTGCAGTATTATCTAACCTGCTATCACAAATAATAAGAGACAGACACCTGTTGGATATTATACTGATCAGAATATATCCAGATGATTATCTTAAATTTGGAGGATATATTTTAAAAATCTAAAACCCTGGCTCATATGTATCTCATATATTCAGTCTCCAACTGTGTTCCTTAGTAAGGGGAACATGGGCTGTCTCTGACATGAACTCAGTGGCAGGCTCTTTGATCACCTCCCCCTGGAGGGTACAGCCTTGCCAGGCCACATAGGAAGACAATGCAGCCAGACATGATGGGACCTGATAGGCTAGGGGCAAAAAGAAGGGAAGGTGGACCTGCCCTATCAGTGGACTAGGGGATGGGCATTGGGGGAGATGAGGAAGGGAGGGTGGGATTGGGAGCATAAGAGGGAGAGGGAAACAGCCAGGATACAAATTGAATTAATTGTAATAAATGATAAAAAGAAAAGAAAAAAAATCTGATTATAATGGATGATCATCAGTAGATGTGGCATTAGAATCTGAATGATATAAGTTTTGCCTCAAAAGAAACACAGAGGACTCATAGTGACAGCTGAAATATTTAAAGGCTATCTGGAGAAGAAAATTACATTTATCTGATAGAATTGAGAGAGTACATACTATTATATTGGCAATATATTTGTGACAATATGAGATAAATTTTGTTAGCAATTTTAAGTGTTTCTGTAGCCGGTGTCACACAATTATATGGCTATGTTGATAGAAAAGTTTCCAGCAAATGTCTATTGGGGACAGTAATTCAATTATAGCAGACAGAAGGACATGCATTGGCATGAGGGAACAGGATTTTTGCAATCACTTTCCTCAATCTGCAGCTAATGAGATTTATCCTTCATACAATATCATTTCCTCTTAGGTTAAAATACAATCTTTCAAGGCAACCTAACTAGCTTACTTCCTAAGCCCATATCAGTTTTTAAAACTTCCAAAATGCTGAGGTCTTTGTTTTTCTTTTTAAAATCTTTAGGAATAAAACACTATGTTCTAACGAAACATGTTCTTTCTTTCTTTCTTTCTTTCTTTCTTTCTTTCTTTCTTTCTTTCTTTCTTTCTTTCTTTCTTTCTTTCTTTCTTTCCTATTTTTTTATCTCCTAAAAGATACCCAGTATGTAATTCCCACTATAAATGTGATGGGAAGCTGGTAAATTCTCTTTGTCGTTTGCAGTTATACAGACAGAGAAGGCTGTTTGTGTTCTTGGATTAATTGCGTAGGGGATTATTTCCACAGAGGTGCATTTGGCATAACCTTTTCAGTGTTTTGATCACTACTGAATCAGCTACTCTAAGTTTAAGAAAGAGATTATCATCTCCCTCCTCCTGAGTATGTGGATTCTGAGAGATCTGGTCTGGACATTTCTCATCCTAAGACAAAGAATAAAATAAATGTGGAATTGACACCAAGAAAATTTTAGTGTTCTCATCAAAACAAAGATTAAAGTGTGGGATATAATCTAATTCTTCTGGGTATCTTTTGACTTGACATGTCTAGAATACTTATTTCTCCTGCCATTTGCTATTAAGACAGTAGGTTTTTTATTTATTTCACTTCAAAAGTCTTCTGCCATTTTTCTCATTTTGTAAAACTTGAGTTAAAATTCTGTATCCTAATTTAATTTTTTCTAGTAAAGTCCATGCATACATAACTTCTTACAGGTTCTCCAATATCAAATTGTCAGTCCTAAAACATCCATACTAGAAATATTATACAAAATGACCTGGTTATATTTAGTAATATATATATATATATTTATTTATTTATTTATAGGAATATATATGTATATATTACAGATATCATATAATAATGATGATAATAATATAGAAAGCACAAATTAAAAAGAAAAAAATTTGATATATGTTAGGGTTTAGAAGAGAAAGAAAAACTGATTTACTTACAATCTCAAAAATAAAAGAAAAATATTATTTGTCATTATTACATCTCCATAGAAATCATTATATTAATTACACAGAATATTTTACATAAAATCAAAAAACAAACTCACTAATATCCCCTTTATGTCTTCCTTAAAATAAAAATTAAAAATATTTTCTGTGTCATTTCATTTTATATTTTATCTTTCAGATGACATTAATTGATCTTTATATCAAAATTTTCATAAACATGAGAAAGAAACATATTTTATAGAAACTTTCAATCAGTTGGGAAAGAGAAACAAACTAGCAGTAAATTTTTTGGAGTCTATGTGTTTCAAGGAAGTCAGCTAAAAGCTGTAAAGAATACTTTTTAATACATGTTCAAACCAGGCCAGACTGTTCAAAAACAGATGTCTGGACAGCTTCCTGAATGTCCTCCTTTACACCGCATGAACACAAAGCTAAGTAACTACCCTAAGTATAAGAACATGCAAGTGTGATATGATATTGACCACTCAGCTTCGAGGGGAGGCCTGTGTTGCACAAAGGTATTTATAGCAAAAGAAAAGATTCTTCAAAGTATCTTCTAGTTGGTTGAGAAATAGAGATATTTCCAAGCTTAAGATTGTATAACGTTGAACAGTAGAATATGTGCATTAACTCGCTATTCCCTGCTCTTTAATGTGGGTGTACAATGATTTGTTGTTTCAAGTACCTGCTACAAAGATTTTCCACAATGATGTCGTATTTTAGAATTCCGAGTCAAGTAAAGATTTGTCTGTCAACTTTCAGGGCATTTTAAAATAGCAACAGGATAGAAAACTAAGATAATTACAAAACAATAACAGTATAGGTAAAATAGTGAATTGGGGAAATAGTCCAGGGTCCCCTGAACAGGACCTGATGCTAGCTAGCCAAAGTGGTTGGGTAATTCTGCTAATATCTGACAGACATGCCCATAAACTAACCTAATGTGGACAATGTCTCATTAAGACTTCTTTCTGAGGTAAATCAAGATTGTTTCAAATTGACAATTAAGATTAACTGTATCAATTACTTTAAGTATAAATTTAAGAAAATATATGAAATAATAAGTTTTTCAAAAAAAGATTGTATAATGTGTGTATATATATATATATATATATATATATATATATATATATATATTACCTCTGGTTAATGCTTATTTTTTTTTTTAGGAATGATGAAGAAATTAGTTAACAGAGGGTATTAAATCCAGAAAATATTTATTAAGGATTATTCCTGGGAAGTGTAAAGGGTGCTGTTTAACTATTTCCTTTAAGATGAACACTTTAGAAAAAAAACAAACAACTTGAAGAAAGAAATAACTGGTAAGGCTCAGGAAAGGAAGGAAGGAAGGAAGGAAGGAAGGAAGGAAGGAAGGAAGGAAGGAAGGAAGGAAGGAAGGAAGGAAGAAATGGACAAGGCTTAGGAAGTTCACAAAACAGATAAGGACCAGGAAGTTCCTGAAAATTCAGAAGGTAGATCCTCCCAGAGGAAGTACAAGCATTAACAGCTACAAGAAAGAAGAATCTCCCAAGTTTAAGTGACTGGAATGTTATGTAGGGAGCTCCAGGGTTGAAACTTTTGTGTAACATCACTCAGCTAACATGGATTTTGTTAAGTCACATGCTTCTGTAAGTACCTCTACAATAGTCTTTCATTTCACACCAATAAAATTTTAAGTTCATTAATATAGATACTAGTGGCATCATTTTTTTCATCATTTTTTTAATTTTTTATATTAATTACAGTTTATTCACTTTGCATCTCAGCCATAGCCCCCTCCTTAATTCACTACCAATCCCATTCTCCCTCATCTCCTCCCATGCCCCTCTCTAAGTCCACTGATAGGGGAGGTCCTCCTCCCCTTCCACCTGACCCTAGCTTATCAGGTCTCATCAGGACTGGCTGTAATGTCCTCCTTTGGATTCTAGCAAAGCTGCTCCTTCCTCGGAGGGGGGAGGAGATCAAAGACCCCACCACTGAGTTCATGTCAGAGACAGTCCCTGTTCCCCTTACTTTTTCTATCATTTCTTTGTTCTCTCTAAGATGAATACCTGCATACTCCTCTCTTTTCAGGTAAACTTACACAACACAGGTAAGCATGAATAGGCATAGAAAGTCTTTAACGTTATATATATTATGATATATTATAAAAGTCTTTAATTATATATATTAGATATAAGAAATTATATTATATTTATTTATATATATATATATATATATATATATATATATACATATGACCTATTAAATTTGGGATAAAGTAGAAGAATCAGAGAGATGAAAATAAATGGAGATTGTATTATACTTCTCGAAAACCAAGATGATTAATGGATAGTGTAACAAAAACACTCAAAATGTTGTTTGTTTTTCTCGCACAAACTAGAACAGAAAAATCATACTGTTGGGTGGTACCTCATTGATGTTCTATTGGTTAAATGAGCTAGGTAGACGTCTCAGTGGGTAAACACTGTGCTATAAGTGTAATCACCTGAGTTCAGCTTCTCAGAGCCCATATAAAGCCAGGCAGAATTAGCAGGCGTCTATAAACTCAGTCTTCCTGTGGCCAGATGGGCAGTGTAAACTAAGAAACACCAGAAATTCTCTGGCCAGCTCGCTTGGCACAAGCAGCACTAAGAACAACAAAAAGACTTTGTCAAGGTACAAGCAAAGGCAGACACCTGAAGCTGTCTTCCATTATCCACATATGTACCATTACAGCCATGTGCGTGTTCCCTCACAAAAGTACCCACATCTCTCTTTCTCTCTCTGACTCTCTCTCTCCTACACACACACACACACACACACACACACACACACAGAAAGAGAGAGAGAGAGAGAGAGAGAGAGAGAGAGAGAGAGAGAGAGCAGTGTTTTTTTAAAAGGCATTGGCAAAGCAAGTTGTCATTAAAATGCCATATTTGTTGTTTTGGTAGTGAAGAGGAATGCTACATTTTCTTTCACATTTTCAGAGCATATCATGACATTATCAAGTATAGTTGTCACAGCACAAATTCCTAACGAATGAATATATAAATCCAATGCTATATTGATTTTGAGGTAATATATTACCTAGCATTCTTTTGCCACTTTATATAGACCTATTTTTATATTTGACTCCTTGTTTCACTTGTAATTTCCTGGCTGGGTGCTGACTCATTCTTTTCCTCTGCAAGAATTTTTAAAGCGTGCATATGTTTTTAACATTTACTTGCCCTTTTATCCACTACTTTCTCCAGAAAAAGTCATTAAATAGGAAGAGCAGAAATAACATGAATTGCAGTTATTGTCAAAGTACTTTGCAAATATCAAATGAGTAGTCAGTGCTATATGCCTGGCCTTGAAATTCTGAAGACAACCTTTTGTTTTTCTATTTGACTGCACACACATTACAAAAGATCTCGAATTTTATGCAGCATAAATCATACAGGAAGTATTTCACTAGAAAAAATGTTAAGAATGCTCAAAAAATGACTTTAAAAACTGTAAAAATGTTGGTAACAGGAAGACTTCAGGGCACAAGTGCTGTAACTGTGGCTATGTTAGAGTATATACGTAATGATTTGATTTGGATGCCGTGAATGTCTTTGAATGTTTAGGGAGAAAATTAACTCCATAGAATTAAAATCAGATCTTTCAAAGTGTGTTATGGCATGTATGTCCACACACACACATACACACACACACACACACAAACTCTGCACGTGCACATCCTATACACACAAAGATAGACATTTTATAGATATATAAATAGATAATAGATGAAAAATAGATGATAGGTAGGTAGAAAGATAGAGAGATAGAGAGAGATAGATAGATGGATGGATACTACTTGGGAACAAACATTCATCAATAACCTGAGAAGTGTGTCACCTCTCCAAGTCATAACTTCGGTTGTCTAGTTCCTTCCTGTGTCATGTTTAAGTTCTTTACTTAAATATACACCTTGCTTATATAGAAGGTATTTTACTGTGAAATATTTCCTAACTCTTATTTAGATGCATAGGAAAAAATAACATTACATTTGCTACTTTAAAAATATGACTAAATGAACATATATGGTTTTTCTATTTTTATACTGCATTCTAACATTTTGATTAACAAATTTTTAACTATGGTGGCTACATAGTGTGTAAGTTTCTGAATTTTGTCCAAAAGATTTTTGACATTGCTTACAAACATCTTAGATAACCAGGATTGGAGTGGTGTATTTGTATACCTGGAGAGCAGTGCTACATGCCTGGGCAGCATTTTAAGATAACACTATTTCTTTTTATATTTTTCATAAAGTTAAGGGAATCTGTGTAATCTGCAGGGCATTCAATGGCTGATATGATCGGAAATACCATTTGTTAGTCTGATTGACAATTTACTCTCCCTTACTAAACCCACAACATTCTTGCCAATTAAGAAGGAAAGGGTAGAAATACCAACGAAAACAAACTGAAAGTACCCAAGTGCCATCATCAAAAATAGAAAAACCATATATGTTCATTTAGTCATATTTTTAAAGTAGCAAATGTAATGTTATTTTTTCCTATGCATCTAAATAAGAGTTAGGAAATATTTCACAGGCAAGCAAATAGAGTCATGACTATTACCTGGATAATCAACTGTCTTCTGATAGGACCTGAAGCCGATTAACAGAGGGAATTCACACTGGAAATTCTAAACCCAGTCAAAAGCCGATGGCTAAGGAGATCACAGGCCCCAGAGTCAAACTTTTTACTGCCATTTGGTTAAGTACATTGGTTGTCAAACTGTCTTCTAAGTATGTATAATTATGCCCCAGATTGGTGCTGTTTATTTTATTTTTTGTCAAAGAAGCTTCTTTTGTAGTGAGCAACAGGTAATGTAGAGACTCATCATCTGCAGAACCTCTTCATCTAGAGGTGGAGCATCATGAGTCCCTCTCCAGCTAATGCTGGAAATAATGCCTGGCTTGATCTTGTGCATGATTTGTATGTGTTTATAAGTGAAATGGCTGTGGCAGGTCCAGAAGACAAAGTGTAGTAGAACTCTTATGTGATGTTTGTGAACTTTTGAGGGATTAATATAGATATCCTAATTAGGACTGAGCACTGAAGTTTTACATCGTTCTTAATATTTTAAACAATTATTCATTTTTCCATTAGGGAAAAGACAAACCTATATTGAAAATGATTTGTATTTACTATTTGAAAATCATACAAACATTTTGCAGCTAAATATAAGCCATGAAACTGATCACTTAACAGCATTAAGTGTTTAGGAAAGAAAATATAGTAGATAATTTACAATGAATTAAAGAAATACATTAGCTTTGTTTCTTATTCATACTAATTTACATTGTATGTATTACCTCCTCTTTAGAAAGTTAAGAATAAAAAAAGTCAGGTAGAATGGGGTATCACATAAAAATGGGTAATTTCATAGTGAAACTTATTTCCAAACACCTACACTATATGAACAAAAGTTTTTAAAAGAAGCTGTGACAAGGCTGGTTAAGTATAACTTTAAAGATGTGTAGAGGTTAGGATGCTGAGTATACAATACCAAAGTGCCATAGATTTTACTCAGTTCCATGAATATCCATTCATAGCCTATTTCTATTGTGATCTAAAATCTGTGTCTCTCAAATAAATGTTAGAGTATGTGAACAGACCCCTACCTTTTACTAACCCACCATTCATCATATAACATCTAAGACCTACAACATGGAATTTCTTGATTTGTTGTAACCTGCCAACCTGATATCCCCATTCACATATTTGAAAACAACTTCATTTATGACTTCCTTTGTGCTGTTGCAACAAAGAAAAATAGAATAAGAAGAGGATAAGCAGGAAAGGGAGAAGGAGGAGGAAAAAGATGAAAAGTAGAAGGGAGACAGAAACAGAGTGCAAGAGAGAGAGAGAGAGAGAGAGAGAGAGAGAGAGAGAAAAGGGGTTTCATGAAGTTGTGACCCCATAAGAAACATAGAATTGGAGGCAACCTAAATTTTTGATCCTGGGCTGTGGTCAGTAATATTTGGCCCTATAATGAACAAACTCTTAATTGCTCTAGAGGTTTAAAAAAAGCAACAACTCTGTTTCCTGTACCCACAAATGAAATAACAAAATAGGCATGTCTATAGCCTGCTTAATTTTTCTCTCCTTTCTTTTTATTGCAAACTCCTACAATCTTCCTTTAGGCACTTATTGGGACTGATAGCAACTTATCCCACCACACATAGGCACCATACCACCAGCCTGTCTTACAAAAGAGATGGGTTTTTAAGAAGATTAAAAAACAAAACAAAACAAAACAAAACAAAAGCATTGTAGAGAGGCCAATTTGTGCTGATAGAGTGGAGCCCAAGTTGATGATAACTAAATGAAGAAGTTCTAGATATTTTGAAAGTATTCTATTGCATATTTGGTATAGAGGCTACTTCGTCCTCTCTCATATTGCTTGTTAAACTGGCTGAAAATAAAGAAGCATGTTTTCATTGGTTGTTCTTATGTGAATATGTCAAAATAGTTTCCATGAAGTTATACATTAAACCAGTACAACAGCACTTTCCACTGTCACTTTCTTATGTATCCCCTAACGTCAACAAAAATCTTCATTATGCCAGTTATGTACATCACCCCAGTAGAAATCTTTTCAGAATACCATATCTACTTTTAACTCAGAATTAGAAAAATTTTTCATTTTATTTAATTATAGGCCATCTAGATATCAAGTTTGTTCTCTGAAAATATATGACAAATACCTGTAAAATTTTAAAGTATTTCTTGAAAGATATTTTCAGTTATATAAAAACCTCAATATTTTATGTAATTAAGGAAAATGGTCTCTCCAATGGGTTAAAAAATATTGAAACACTTAAATAAATAGCTCATAACAAAGTGGCCCCGAATCAATTCTTTCCTGTGCTATTACTCATTTGAAAGATTTTATTACATCATACTCCAGACCCATAAACCATGGGTGAACAAGTTATTTACAAAAACACATCCACAATTAAGTTATATTTATTTGCATAGAATCATAGAATGTGTACTTTACACATTGTCTAACGGGTCATGCCTGTGATTCTCCCCTGTGAGTGAAGGTATGCAAACTCCCTGCTGTTCACTTTCAGCACAAAGTGTGCAAAGTATGTTTAATTTTAGGATGGGCAGCATATCATTGTTTCTTTTTTTTATTTTTGTTTTTGTTTTTAGCATTCACCATAGTAAGAACCTTAAGATTCATGTAAAGAACTCAGGAAATATTTCTATGCCCCTTTTCCTTCTGCCTTTCTTTTTCCTGCAGAAAAAGATGGATAAATCTTCTACATATAATTTAAGACTTCTTTTTCTCAAAGGTATCTTACAAATCTATTAAAAATACAAAATGAAACCACACCCCTGACAAAAATGCATGTCTATATGCTTTATAAAATTATAGGCTAAATTATATCTGGGTCTTTAAGTTCATGAATAGTCAAAAGAAAAACAGACTGCATCCTCCCTCCTTCTTCTCTACCCATCCCCCTCTCCAATTCTACTGATAGGGAGGTCCTCCTCTCCTTCCCTCTGACCCTAGCCTATCTGGTCTCATCAGGACTGGCTGCACTGTCTTTCTCTGTGGCCTGGAAAGGCTGCCTCCCCCTCAGGTGGAGGTCATCAAAAAGCCAGCCAATGAGTTCATGTCAGAGACAGTCCCTGTTTCCATTAATATGGAACCTACTTGGAGATTGAGCTGCCATGGGCTACATCTGTGCAGGGGTTAAGCATCTTACCCCAGGTTCCTCATTTTTGCTTAGCTTCTTTAGGTGTACAGATTTTAGTATGTTTATTCTATCTTATATGTCTAATATCCACTTATAAGTGAGTATATGCTATGAGGTAACCCTGTGGGTTACCTAACTCAGGATGATCTTTTTTAGATCCCACCATTTATCTGCAAATTTCCTTGTTTTTAATTGCTGAGTAGTATTCCATTGCGTAAATGTACTACAATTTCTGTATCCATTCCTCAGTTGAGAGACATATGAGTTGTTTCCAGATTCTGGCTGTTATGAATAAACCTGCTATGAACACGGTTGAGCAAATGTCCTTTTTGTATATTTGAGCCTATTTTGGATATATGCCTAGGAGTGGTATAGCTGGGTCTCGAGGTAGCTCTATTCCTAATTGTCTGAGAAAGCACCAGATTGATTTCCAAAGTGGTTGTACAAGTTTACATTCCCACCAGCAATGGAGGAGGGTTCCCCTTTCTCCACATCCTCTCCAGCATGTGTTGTCACTTGAGTTTTTGATCTTAGCCATTCTATGGGTGTAAGGTGAAATTTCAGGATTGTTTTGATTAGCATTTCCCTGATGACTAAGGATGTTGAGCATTTCTTTAAGTGTTTCTCTACCATTCGATGTTCTCTATTGAGAATTCTGTTTAGCTCTGTACCCCATTTTTTAATGGGATTACTTGATTTGTTGGTTTTTAAATTCTTTAGTTCCTTATATATTTTGGAAATTAGCCCTCTGCCAGATATAGGGTTGGTGAAGATCCTTTCCCAGTCTGTAGGCTGTCATTTTGTTCTGAGGACAGTGTCCTTTGCTTTACAGAAGCTCTTCAGTTTCATGAGGTCCCATTTATTGATTGTTGATGTTAGAGCCTGTGCTCTTGGTGTTCCGTTCTGGAAGTTGTCTCCTGTGCCAATGAAGTCAAGGCTCGTCTATGTTTTTTCTTCTAACAGATTTTGTGTGTCTGGTTTTATGTTGAGGTCTTTGATCCACTTGGACGTTGGTTTTGTGCAGCCACATTTTAGCATTTGTGAAAGCACCATATTCATGTGCATCACAAGGCTCGAGTAGGCTTTGTAGTGAGGAGGTGTTCAAAGAGCACAAAAACACACATAGAAATAACTATCAAATAAACATGATAGTCAAGCAAAAGTGCTAAGTCGCAATAGTTAGGCAAAAACACATTTTCATTCTGGAGATTATTTGAATGAAGGAAAAAAAAACCATGAAAGAAAAATGACCCCATAAGTAAATTTGTACTAAAATGTGTACAGTGATGTATGTATGCAAACTAAAAGCTATATAATGTCTTCACAACTTATATTTAAAACAAATACATAAGCATCTGACAACTTCAGTAATAGTTATTATTAAAAGAAATGAAATAGACTTCTGGACTGAACTATGAGGAAAATTCAGTATTTTGAATAAATGTCAGTTATTGAATGAGTTAATATTTATTCTGGATCAATGTTTATATATGGGTATGTATAATATATGAACTATACAATAAATGTAAATTTATATATATAGCATATTTGTAGGTATGAGATGGCAGAAAAGAAACTTTAAGGTTGAACCATGAGGAGAGTAAAGAGACACATTTGATTATCTGTGGAGTTGAAATACTGAGGTGAGATTCTACAATGGATGTAAGCGCAAGGGGCAAGCGGGTTAAGGGGCACACACCACCACATCTTAGCGTCCGTGCAAGCGCCATAAGTAACCCTGTTAATTAGCACAATAATTTAAAATTTAAAAGTGAATTAATAAATATTTAGAGATGAAAAACTATACTTGTATGATGTGAAGAATAAACAAAATTGAAATTGTAAATGCCAGATCATGCTATTCTTGTTTCTGTTGCTGATGTTCTAGTTCAAAGTTATATAGATTGTTTTAATTCAGCAAATTTTATGTTTGTATGAAATTAACAAAGAATAAAGCCTTATAATTTGTGTTGTGCATAAAAAAAGTGTACATGAAATTATGTATGAGAATGCTGTGGTTACCTTTTACATTTCAATGATTTCAAGCGAGTAAGTCTTTATTCTAAATATTTGTTTCTACATTACCTAGTATATTTTCCCTCTCTTATTTTTACTTATTAAATCTTTATTCCTTTTAAACAGAAATACTTCTGACAGTTATAACCAATATTTAGTATTCTAAGTTAATTTGCATATGATAACAGACACTTCATGTAAAATGGGAAGAAGTTTTAACTCTTTATTTTTGGAAAGGGATTGAACACCTTGTTTGTCATTGAACATATTTTCTAGGAGCATTCATTCAGCCGTTACTGACTTCTGCAAACAGATTGAAAAATAGAAATGTTTGCCAAAGCTTTCTTGCATAGAACGTGCATTTTTCAAAAGATGTCAGAGAATAGGATGGGTGGCAGTAAAGAATGAAAGCTGAAAATGGCCTCAATTCCAGTTACAGAATAAAAGCCAATGTTTTTGTCTTTATAGTGTAAGTGTTGCCAGTAGAACAGAAAATAAATTTAATGGAGCCCCCCAAAATAACAACTTGAATAAAATGCATTTCTGTTGATGAAAAAAGAAAAAGAAAACAATCTTGTGGGTCACAGTCTTTTGATCCCGTGAATTCAGATCTCTTTGAAGGTTATTATATTGATTTATGAAGTGTCTTGTTATTATGAAAGGCTATTCCCTTCACCATGAGGCTTTTCTTTCATAAAAAAAGAAATGAGATTATCCAGATGATATCATTAAAGTAAGAACAAAATTGCATTGAAATGCAGTGTTTGAGAGTTGAACATGAAAGTCAATGATTTTGCCTCCCTCATCTAAATTTCACAAGCCTAGAAGATATTTTAAGTAAATGCAGATCAATTTTCAAAAGGAAATGAAACACCTGACTTCACTATCAAAGAGTATTTTCTTAAGTAATTTAGGAAAATTTAAAACATTCATTTTTAAGTTACTCTAAAGAACAAACGGCATTCCATTTAGGAGAAATGTACTACTTCAAAAATAAATTTTAGATGGGTGTAGTGCTACCTAGGGTGATTAATTTTACCATATATTTTAGCTAAAAACTATTTTTGTCAGAAACACTTAAGCAATCTTTATAGCATGCGGTACACATACATGAATTTACAATGTCACTTTGTTTTTACATTTTGGATATTCAAAGCATCTATTTACATTATGATTATTATAAATATATATATGTACTGTTTGGCAACACACCTATACTTTAATCCTTTGCTTCATTGTATTTTATAGTCTTCAGTGATAATAATATTAAAATACATAACTGTTGAATCAGTAAAATAAATTAACATAAACATAAAAGCAGACTGTGCTCACTGCTAAATTCACCCAAACATAAGCTTCTCAACACTCATCAAATATAAGACAACAGAAGTGTTTAAAAGATTATTTACTATGAATACATAGAGTCCAAAACAGGACAATATAATATACAACATATTCATATTGATAACTGTGATAACTCTATACACAGAAACTAACAAAATACAACGGATAGTCTAGAGCTCAGATTCCATTTTCAGAGAAATATAAGAATCATCCATATATTTCGATGATTGCTGTTATTTCTCTCTAATTCTCTCTAATTTTTTAAACACTTTAATCCTTGTTGTAGCCCATCCCTCACAGTCCTACCCTCCCTCAACGCCCTTTCCTCTCTCCCTCCTTGATTATCTCTCAGAAAAGGGAAGGTCCTTTTCCCATGCACTCCAGTTCATCAAGTTGCACAAGGCCTGAGCATTGTGCAATCTCTTCCTCATTGGCTCATCAAGACAGTCCTGCCAGGGCCAAGTGATCAAAAAGCTAGAAAGTGAACCTTTGTCAGATGCAGGCCCCACCTACTACAGGACTCACATGAAGGCTAAGCTGCTCATCTGTCCATCTTTATAGAGGGCATAGGTCCAGTTCCTGCATGGTTCTTGGTTAATATTTCAGTCTCAGCAAATCCCTCTGGGCTCTGGTTAGTTGAGTCGGTTGATCTTGTAGAGTTCCTGGTCACCTCCAGGTACTTTCTCTTTCCTCCTACTTTTCCACACGATTCCCTAATCATCATCCAATGTTTGGCAATGAGTTTGAACATTTGTTTGGAGGCACTGCTGGGTAGTGCCTCTCAGAGGACCACACTGTCGGGCTTAGCAGAGTATCCTTCATAGTATCAAGGGTTGGCAATCTCCCATAAGGTGGGTCTATTTTGGCCAAGCATTGGTTGGGGATTCCGTCAATCTTTCCTCTATCTGTCCTATAAAAGAATTGGACGATTTTATGGCTATTAATTTTTTTATCTCACAAAATATTATCCTGTGTGATTGAACATGAACATGTTAGGAATATACCCACAGGATAATTTCATGGAAAAATGGTATCATGTAAAGATTTCTAAAGTCCTAGATATCACATTATTCGTTTTTTTTTTTCCTTGTATTTAAATATATCTGGGCACAAGTTTTTTTTTCTGAAACTGTTTCTCCAACCAAGGACCATGTATGGATATAACCTAGAACCTTTGCTCAGAGGAAGCTCGTGGTAACTCAATAACCAATTGGTTTCCCATAGTAAGGGGAACAGGGACTATCTCTGACAGGAACTCAATGGCAGGCTCTTTGACCTCCCCATTCCCTAAGGGGGGAGCAGTCCTGCTAGGCCACAGAGGAGGGCTTTGCAGCCAGTCCTGAAGATACCTGACAAAACAGGGCCAGACCAAAGGGGAGGAGGTCCTCCCCAATCAGTGGACTTGGAAAGGGGCAGGGAGAAGCTGAGGGAGGGAGGGTGGGATTAGAAGGGAATAAGGGAGGGGAATACAGTTGGGATACAGAGTTAATAAAATGTAATTAATAATAATAAACAATAATAAAAAAGAAATAAAATACTCTTTTCGTAATATATCAGGATTATGTTTTCCCTCTTTCTACTCCTCTCAATTCCTCCCACTTCTTATCCCTTTCTGGATCCACTCCCTTTCTGTCTGTCATTAGAAAATAAATGTTTCTAAGAGATAAAAATAAAATAAAATAAAACATACTAAATAAAACACACCAAATAAAATATAAAAACTAAAACATTGAAATCAGAGAAGAAAAAGATCCCAAGAGAAGGCACATGAAACAGAGATACACTAGGTAGCACACTTAGGGATCCCATAAAAACTCTAAGCTGGAAATCAAATATACACCAAGGACCTAGTGCAGATTTGAACAGACTCTGAACATGCTGCTCAGTTTCTTTGGATTTATTTAAGCTGCATCCATGATGAGTTGGAAGGCCTTTTTTCTATAGTGTCTCACATTCTCTCTGGCTCCTACAATCAGTCCGTTTTCTTTTCTAACAGGTTTCCCTGAACCCTAATGGAAGGAATTTGATGGAGAAGTTCCACTTAGGACTAGTGAGTGTTCGAAGGTCTCTTATTCTCTGCACATTGTCTACCTGTTGGCCTATGATTCTGTTCCCTTGAGCTGCATGAGGAAGCTTCTCTGCTGATGGCTAGGCAAGGCACACTAGGCTAGCCTAGTCGTTCTTTATAGCAGCCACAACATATTGTAAATAACAAAAAATATCTTCCAACACCAAAATCAGCTCAAGTGTTTTTACTCAAATTCCCAAATAAATCTGACCTAAAATTTGGTGTTTAATATTTTTGGCATCTTCTGCTGGATTCTCTTTTTCCAAAATAAATATGTATGAAGAAGTAATTAATTCATTTAATCTGTGCTACATCATTGGAGTTGTCTTGGTTCAAACTTCAAGGAACTTAAAATTTTAAATTAAATATGCATAGGTATGTACCTTATGTTCGTTATTTGTTATAAGCTTTAGACAAATTGCGTAGTAATGCAGTAAGAATTTTCTAACACAAGAATGGAATAAGCTGCATTCCAATTCAGATTTTCATTGAGCGCTTTGACATTAAATATAAAGTAATGGCTTTCCCAAGGAGGTCCAGTGTTAGAACATTAGGGTGATTTTAATTAGTCTCCATCAGCAGGATAGGTTTACCTGTGTGATTGTTCATGTGAAATGCATATAAATCCTGGAGCATCACTCATGAATTTAAATCAGAATGCTCATCAACTAAATGTTGCCAAGGTGAAAGATAAAAGCCAGCAAAGGTCCTTCCCAGCCTGTGTCACTAATGATAAACAGTATTAACTGCTTCTGTAGGCACTAATGCTGCTATCTTGGGAACGCAGGCAGCTACCATGAGAACTTTACAGCTTCACTAATCACACTTTTGTTTGTCACAAAACACAAAACAAAATCTCAACAAGAGAGCAATAAATATTAGCATTTATGAACAAAAGAAGGTCACATAAATATGTAGATCTCTAAATATTCGGTGCATTCCTCATTAAATATCATGTTCATTATTATAAAATTTTATTATAGCTAAGGAAAAAAAACAAGCAGAATAATAGAAACTTTAGTGAAACATGAGCGGATTCTATTAGAAAGCATCTCTTGTCTAAAGATATAAATCCAGCCAATGTTTTAAAACTAGAAAGTATTTATTTGATCAAAAGATGCTTTTTTTTTTTTACAAATAATGAGATAGTAAAAAATAATATTATATTAAAAATATTTTTCTATTTCATTGTAAACCATGTTTTCCACGTTAATGAAATTCTACTGCTTATAATTTCTAAAGGAAAATTTTATTATTGAGTAAATTTTATGGTGTGTCCCACATTATTCAGGTAAATGTGAAAAAAATCTTCTATATATTATACGGTGAATGACAAACTTACGTTCCCTTAAAAACACTACAAGTATTCCATATCTATTGTCTTAATGAAACACATAAATTTAAAATGATGTATACTTTTAATAAGCCTACAAATTATTCTGAACACTGTGTAATATTCATTTACATTTTAGCTCTCTAAGATCTGTTGCATTCCAAAATCCTTCAGTAATTCTATTATGTAAATGTCCTCATTTTCTTGTTAGAGTTTTTCTTTTTAGATAACAATCCTAACTCGTTTTACTGCAATTTCCTTCTTCTACTACAATTTCCAATGAGATTAATAAAATAATGTTTCAAGAAGCTTAAATTAATCAACCAATTAGTTAACTCAGCTACTAATTATACAAAAGCCTTGTCTTGTGGTCCCTGCTGTGCGATCCTTTCAAAATCTTGCACGGAGACTTGTGTTTCTGCATCCCAATGCGGACACTATTGGTAGCGCTATCTTAAATCTCACGTGCAGCTAGATAACATGCATGCAGTTCAGAGACATGTGTGACTAAGGAGACCATGTTCTTTAAGACTGGACTCTCTGATGAGGATCATCCAGTCCTGAAGTCTTGGGTTTGTTTTGAGTACTGTCTGTTTCTCAGAAAACACTGTGGCAATAGTACCTATTTTATAAGGTTGTTCTGCAGAATAAATTACATTATATATATATATATATATATATATATATATATATATATATATACACACACACACATGATTGTTAGAATAAAAGCTGAAAACATGTATTCAGTTACTGGCCTATATTTAATTGGCTCACTTTAGAATTAGTTATTGAAGTATATAAAATAAAAAACAAGAAAATTTATGAAGCACATTTATTCAGCTATTGTAAATGCAGTACATAAATGCCACATAATTAATTGTCTAGGAAACTGAGTATTTTATAGTACAGAGGGTTAATGTGCTAAATTATATGGGCAAAGAATTAAGAAACCAAGATTTGTTGTTTACTTTACTAAAGGTAGAAAGTTTTCCACATTCAATTATAGTAACCCAGAAATTAGTTCAGGGTATATCAGATTCAAAATGTTTGTTGTTATCTTTATTATCACATTTTATAATTATTTTACATAATAGTATATCATATATTTTATTTACTATAAACTTTGATTATAACCACATAAATTTTGTTGCAAAGCCCACTTCTGTTACAGGGTCGGGTAGTCTGGTATGAGCCTGTTGCAGAACTCTGCTTCTCTGAAATTGAATTTTCTTCTTGAAAATGTGACGTAATAAATGTGAAAGATTTATTGGGGGGGAGATCTCTGGATTATGCAGATACCTTCCCAGACTCTTTAAAAAAAAACAATATTTTCTGCTCCATAGATAGGGAAAACAAAAAAAGTTAAGTTCAAAGGCTTGAGTAGTGTTTTTCAAAATAGCTATTGTACACACTACACACACACACACAAACACACACATACACACACACACACACACACACACACACATACATCCACACATTTAAAAATAATTTGATGAACACTGGGTCTAACTTGGCATCATTTCCCTTTGAATATTATATTTAATTGTATTCACGATTCTATTGTAATGAGTTGGCTTTGGGAAGAAACAAAGTATTTGAAAATTCTACCTTATTTCAATAAAAATTCAACCCTTAAAAAACCAAAGAATAAAAAAAAACCCACTAATAAAAACGACTTAAAATGGGGGAAGTATTTATGAGAAAAATAAATGACAACTTTTTTGGTTATCTTGGTAAATCTTATTGTCACAAAGATTAAGTATAATAGTCACTCAATATTGTCCTTATCAGAGCAATGTATAAGCATTTTTAAATTAGCATTTTTATAATGCATGGCTATATATCTGTGAAATGTATGAGTAGACAATATAAATGCAAGTTCATCATTGTAGCTGCCCTCTTCCAAACTTGTATGTGTGTCTCATCTATCAGATGAGCTATGAGATATAATTACTTATCCTATTACCACAAAAAATTAAAACTTCACTATAGGAAATTATCTGAAAATACTGCAAATCCACACCGTGCTAACCCAGTCCTCGGTAATCATTGTTGTGTCTAATACCTGAAGTGCCACCTCCAACACTTCCGTGTAACTATTGGTGAAGATAAAATCAGATCATCAGAAGCCAGTGGTCTGTGAAGGACACAATGTCACTGTATCACGGCTGCACAATTGTCTGTGATCTACAACCCAGAGGCGTGGAACTGAGAAGTTATGAGTATTCAGGTGCTCACGCCACATACAAAATCCAGGTGATAATAGCTTTACGTGTTGCAATAAAAGAATGGAAGAGGGGCCTTTGCTAAGAAGCTAGAGAAAGGTACATAAATTAATTTTATAGTAGAGTTTTTTATTTCAATTACTTCTTCACTCTTCTCTCTTAAATATCTCTCACGATACAAATTCACTGATTCCAGAACATATTCTAGGCAACTACCTAGGCACAAATAATATAATTGCAAATATGTAGGGTCACCATTTTGGCACCACATGAAAAATTATGAAACAGATTATTTTAGTACCGTGTGAACATTATGGAGCACATAGAAATGTTGGTTTCACATAGTTGTGTTATAACTGTATTGATGTGTCAAATTCTACAACCTTGAAAATGCCTTTTATTTATTTTGAAGCTCTTCTGTGTGTTTCCTCAGTGTGACATTGTTGCAAATAAATATTTCTGGACCTGAAATAATAAGATATATTTCTTATTAATTGGTTAGTAGAAATAAATGTTTACTTCAAGTAAGTTTGAAGGTTTTTAGATTTTTAAAATTGGCTCTTTAACACATTCTATAGTTTATTTCCTGAGGGACTACAAAGATACTCAAAAATACTCATTTTATGGTATATTTATTCCCTGTGACATGCATGTTTGCTTTCAGAAATTAATTGAAAATACATGTTTGAGTCGATTATAAGGCCAGCAAGTAACATACTTATCTATAACAATTTTTACTGATGTTTAAGTATTAATTTTTGTTTTATATGTTTGAGTGAATAGCTGTTGGTATGTATGTGCACACTTGCTGCCCACAGAGGCTACAACAGATTGTCTGCTCAGGGTGTTTTTGATTTACATTTCCCTAATGGCTAATGACGTTGAGCATTTCTTTAAGTGTTTCTCTGCCATTCGAACCAGAAAATTGGAACACAGGGGTCATACTCCAAACAAGTACCATGCATGGAGATAACCTAGAACCCCTGGGCAGATGTAGTCCATGGCAGTTTAGTGTCTAAGTGGGTTCCATAGTAATGGGAAGAGGGGCTGCCTCTGACATAATCTGATTGGCTTGCTCTTTGATCACCTCCCCCTGAGAGGGGAGCAGCCCTACCAGGACACAGAAGATGACAATGCAGCCAATCCCTGATGTGATCTGATAGACTAAGATCAGAAGGAAGGAGAAGAGGACCTCCCTTATCAGTGGACTTGGGAAGGGGCATGCGTGAAGAAGGGGGAGGGAGCATGGGATCGGGAGGGGAGAAGGGATGGGCTTATGGGGGGATACAAAGTGAATAAAGTGTAATTAATAAAAAAAAATTCTAAGGTTTAGCGCTGTTGCTCTCCTTTTGGAGCTCCTGTCCTCTCCAGGTCTTCCTATCTCCTGCTTCTCTCATAAGATTCCCTGCACAACTCAGTGACAAGCTCTCTGATCACCTCTGCCAGGGGGGTGCAGCCTTCCCAGGCCACAGAGGAAGACAATGCAGCCAGTCCTGATGAGACCTGATAGGCTAGGGTCAGATGGAAGGGGGGGGGACTTTCCCTATCAGTAGTCTATGGGAGGGGCATAGGGGGAGAAGAGTGAGGGAGAGCGGGGTTGGGAGAAGATGAAGGGGGGGGCCACAGCCAGGATACTAATTGAATAAATGGTAAAAGATGATAATAATAAAAAAATTCTAAGTTACTATAGTAATAAAAAACAATGTTAATACACCAGTGATACGAAATAATAAAATGATAATACTAATTCTTTATCATATATTCAGAAAGTAACATGAAAATATTGACATTGAAATTAGTTTTTTATATAACCCATCTTAAGGGCATTGAAAGTAAATTCCACCATTAAATTTGAATTTGTTAGCTCTGCCTAAATTCATTCCTAAGAATTTAAAGTCTCATATAAGAATTTAAAGTCTCATTTATACAATATGGTGTTTTACAAACCTCAAGGTTAACATTTTTCTGAGTAAAGCCCTGGAATGCTTTTCTTTCAAAGATTATAGATGAAAAATTACCACAAATAACAAGCACAACAAAACAACATTCTGACTATGTTGTCATATTTATTATAAAACGCTTGGTTCGCTGCATTTTGGCATTTTATACAACTGGTTCTGACAGTGATTAACAGAGTTTGGGCCTCTGCAGTTTCACCCAAGAGGAATAAAACTCCAGAATCTCTGCAGGTGTGTAATGGGCCAGAGACTTACAATCTGTTCTGCAAAGTCAGACTTCAAAGACTTGAAAAATTCCAAAAGTTGGCAATGCCTCTATCAACACAATTACTTAGTGATTTTTATTTTGAAGATTTCAAAGGGAACAGAGTGGCTAATTGAGAAGATTTCATCTCCAATTTGACTCCGGTGCGGGCCTTTCAGAAGCCACTTTCACCATACATCTCTATACTACAGGTGTACTGGCAGCATCCACTGGAAGCCGGGGGGGTAGTCAGGTATTTACCTGTACTGCCAAGGAGACTTCCCTTGTAGTTGCTGCAGTGCTTAACTGAAGCTGGGGAGTTGCTGCGAAGTGCCAAGGCAATTACCAAATGACAATCAGGTGTCAGCTAGTGGCCATGGCAGCCCCAGGACAAGTGGCCATAATTGCTTCAGTGATTGCTGGATGTGAACCTAATATAAAACTTCCCCAAGTAGGGTCAGAAAACACACGATCATTTCAATTACAGGAATGTTCATTTTCCCGTGAGCTATTCACAGAGAAAGTTCAATAGTTCTATTTCAGCTTTTAAACGTGAGTTTTCCCCTTTTTGTGGTTACTCATGTCTCCATGCATGCTTGAATACCATGCAAATTATCTCATTTTTTTCAATCACCCACTTACCTACTTCTTAATGCTATCTACTGTTCCACAAATAAATATTTCAAACAAGCAAACCACCAAAAAGGAATATCTCCTAAATATTATGTTGTGCATGAAGTCACTGAGGTGTCGGTTGTTTCTTTAATCTTTAATTATTTTCGTAATTTTTAATTTTTATACAGCAATCTCTGTCAAGCATTGCATTACTAACAGAAATGAAATAAATCAAATAATGGGCTATTATTTTTAGCCAATTTAAAGGCCAAAGACTTTCATTGCTATAACATTTTGTCTGATGCATCGTTTCTCATTATTCCAAGGTATATTTGGTGAAAACAGATAGGGTCACAGATGTACACATTCACTATAAAAGGAGAAGTAATTGTAACAAACACAAAATTAAAAAGAAAAAAAAAAAAACAGAAGAAACATTTGCCCCAATTCTTGAACAACAAAGAATCTGTAAATAATATTTGTCTTTTAAATCTAGTAACAAACTTTAATATTTTAAAGTGTTTGTTTCAGGATATGAATGAGTCACGAAATATTCTTAAAGTGTAAAAGATATAACTGGAAATGTGCTACCAACATTTGAATAATGCTTGTGCAGTACTGTGGCACAATATGCAAAAGCTGGTGGACATAAATTCATTTATCACTAATTTCTTTCTTTTTTTTAATTTTATTTTTCTTATTGGTTACATTTTGTTAACTCTGTGTCCCAGCTGTATCCCGCTCCCTCATTCCCTCCTCAATCCCAAACTCCCTCCCTGGTCTCCTCCCTGCCCCTTTCCAAGTCCACTGATAGGGGAGGACCTCCTCCCCTTTCATCTGACCCTGTTTTATCAGGTAACGGATCACTAATTTCTTGAAGCTTTTTTTTTTTTTTTTTTTGTGTGTGTGTGTGTGTGTGTGTGTGTGTGTGTGTGTGTGTGAACCAGTAGGCAATCCACATGCAGCACAAGAAACACTTGTGTCTGCTCAGCAGCCTAGTTTCCTGACCAGAGTTGCGGCGGCATCTCTCAGCCAGGATGCTTTAGCAAGTTTCAATCAATAATGTTAACTTGAAGCGGGTGTTGACCTGACTGAACTTGAACCCACTGTGACATTTTATTACAAAGATGGTAGGCTATAATAACTCACTGTTTTAATGAAAGAAGTAGACTGTTTTAGGTTGTACAAGAAGCCATCATTTATATAGTGATGTTAATTTTGAGGGGTGAAGTACTTTAATCTCCCATTCCTCTTGCCATTCTGTGACAGAAGTGCTGAAACGATCTGAAGGTTACAAACAATGTTCCCTAATAATGGCCCCTCATGTCCTTGCAGGGTTCACTTTGATGGATATTCACAGAGTTTTCCCATGACATAATTCTACTGAGGAAAATCGCGTCCTGAAAACAGCTAGTACTTTCACCTTCAAACGTAGTTAGTATAGTTTATAAGAGAAATATCAACTAAAAATAAATGAGCACATATTTTCACCCCCGTGTGTTGAACCTTTTTGTATTTCCAGATTCAATTTTGGAAAGATGAAAATGCTTATAGAACAAAAAGGACTTCATACAGTAGACTTTTACATGGGGTATATACTCTTAAAACCATCCTTTTTGTCACAGTGATGTTTTCGTAATGAAAAAATTTCATACATTCTCTAATATTCTTAAAAAACAAAACAAAACAAAAAACTAACGCCTTAGCATAGGGGATGAACAGAATGGAAGTGAGTGAATGCCGTGGGTCGTGGGCAGAGTATGAATGACAGAAGGTGGAGAGGACTGACTGGAGAGGGCACGGGTTCTGCAGCAGAGATTCTGCTGGAGAACACTCACAGCAAGCACCATGTCTGGGCATCCAGCTCCTGCTCAGTGAGGCCAGAGACCTCCAGTGATGGACCTTCAGTCAAAGCGGCCTGAGAAGTCAGGCTTGCAACTGATATTCAGCTCCAGCAGAGATAAGGTCCCCTGCGAAACTGGGACTTAGGATCCAGGAGTCTCAAAGGAAAGTATGTGGTTAGGATTTTAACTTTTGATGTTCCTGTTCGTCAATGCAGAACTAGGAATCTATGCTCATGTGACACAAAGTTCCTTTGAATGTGGGTGTACAACCCCAGTACTCAGCATGAAGCCCACCTATTACTAGAACCCATTAACACATAGACAACAAGGGGTCACAGCAGCAGCAACACCAAATTTCTCTCTGAGCCCTCACTGCTAAACCTCATGCAGAGTCAGAGGTAACAACAGACTCAGAAGACACCGACTCACGACATATCCTCTACCCATAACAAAACCAAGTCCCCTAAAAGAGAATCCAAAATGAATGAGAAAGTTGAAATATCTGAGAAAAAATTTATAGTCTTACATTAAAATTCAATAAAGATTCAAGCAGATAGATGCACATATTAAACCTAAGAACTCAAAAAAAAAAGAAAACTCCAAACTTAAAGAACAGTAGATTTCACTCTGAGTTGGAGGACAAAGTCCAAAATACAGAGAAAAAAAATAAAGCTAGGAAATTAAAAGATTGAAAAGGAACTGAACATAAGTACCTTAGGAATTTTAGCATAAATAAATCTCCTTGTTTTAATGTTGATTTTGTTAGAAAGCTTAGAGTTCATTCTAAAAATCCTTTTAATATATCTGTCATTATTTATTATTTCAAATATAAGCATAAGGCAATATAGAGCGAATGTTTCAAAGAAACAACATATGAAGTCGCTAAACCTGCTATTTGCCAGGTGGGTAGATGCCTAGAGACACAGATTTTCCCTATTATTAGTAAAATCCAATGTATTCAGATGTTCATACTTTATGTAAAATTTAACTGTCCTTTCTAATGCTGTTCTGAAACTGTTGACATTCTTACACAAAGAATTTCTTGGAGTGTTTTAGGCTTTTAATTTCAGTGTAGCTGGATGTAAAATGTTATGAAATAAATCCACAGGTGTTTTATTCAGAAGCTGCTATTTTTGTCTGCATTTTATTTTGTTTGAATGGACTTGTGTGGAGATTTCTATATAGAAATAACTTTAATGATACCACTGACAGCTGTCTGTTTCAGAAAATTAAACAAACCAATTATCATTCTTAATATACATGCAGTATAAAGCCACCTCACATAAAACTGTATGTAAGCAGGGTTTAGTTTGGTCACTGTGTATTGATTACAGGAATATATTCTTCCCATAACATTACTTTGTGCCCACCTTCCCACAGGTTCACGGCCTGGGGAATTCATGAACACAGAACTGGAAAAAGGCTCTAGGCGGAAATCTACGGCTGTAACTCCCTAAATGTGAGATTCACCCAGGACAGCATGTCAGTATAAACAACTTAATGAATGAAGCAGCAGGCTCAATAGTGATTCACAAAGACTCATTCCATGAAAAAGTCACAATCAGAGATAAAAGTTGTTAACTGTGACATGTCTGCATGCTTTCCATTCTACACTATAAAATTATCCACTTAGAGGTAGCACTACTATTATATAGGATAATGCCTATGGAAGAGATTCAAAGATAAATAAACTGTAATTAATAAAAATAAAATAAAAAATTAACATGTGGAGGAAAACAGCTGAACACATGCAAAAACAGCAAAATTACAAATGTTAGAAGCAAATATGACGAAGTTGAAACTTTAATTTATTACAAAAAAAATAATAACGCAAACTTCTTCCCTCTCCCAACAGAGCTCATCATGTAAAGGAGTTTAATGCTGATTTATAGGTGAACATATAGAGAAGTTATCAAGGACAGTCTTTCATTAGGTTTTTCAAAAGTAGCTTCTAAATATATGCATGTCACTTTAATGAAAAGAGTGATGAGAGTACTTTCTAAATGACCTACAGATGTGTTATTATAGCACCTGCCTGTTTCCATTGAGCACATTTTTCATTTAATTCCAGCTGCTTCAAGCGGGGAAGACTGTGCAGTTGCGGTCATAGGTATTTATTTTTCACATGAAGAAATCTAGTCATTTCCTCAAAAGGAAGATGTGTTTGATAAGCAAATTTTGAGGACTAACCTGCAAGATAGAAATATGGCTTTTTCCTTTCACATAGATAGGTAGAATTATTTGGAGACACCCCACCTGCGACCTGCTTCAGCAAACACGCAGATCTCCCTGTACTAGGAACATCTGTTTGTAAGAAGGTGAGACGTAATTACTACAGGAAAAACTAAGATTTTCCATATGCCTAATCTCATTGGGAAAGTCCTGAAATTTTCTGTAAGTTCAAATAAAAGCCTCCCAAGTCTGGTGCTACCCAAAATCATATACAAACCTCTTCACCTATCAAGGACCTAAGAAACAGCTTAGAGAAGTTATAGCAATATTTCTACAACAGTAAGATAAGAAGAGTGCTATAAAATGCTCTCCTCTTGGCTAATTTAATCATGAACACACAATACCTTCATCTACCTTTACATGATGTGAACAACAAAATATATGAGAGTAGGAGTAAGGCCAGTTAGAGAAAAGGTGTCCACACGAGTTAGAGGAAATAAGCTGTAGAAACTAAAATTAAAAAAAAAAAAATCTTTGAAAAACAGACAGACGTCACATTTTAGAAAATGCTTCCATATATCTGGCAGCAAGCAAATCTGTAGGGCATTTTCTTTAATTAGTGATTTACAGAGGAGGCCCCAGGCAATTATGGGTGATGTCATCACTAGGATTGTGGTCCTGGGTTCTATAAGAAAATAGGCGAGCAGACCACAAGAAGCAAGCAAGCAAGCAGCATCCCTCCATCAGTTCTTGCCTCCAAGTTCCTGCCCTGTTTGAGTTCCTGTCCTGACTTCCTTGTTGATGATCTGTGATGTGGAAATATAAGTCAAACAAACCCTTTCCCCGACAGCTTGCTTTGACCATGGTTTTTCATCACAATAATAGTAACCATGACTAATACAGTGTGTTTCCCAAGCTTTTTCAGAAATACATACAAGTAGTGTTGAGTTATGTGCCTTGATCTGTCCCAGTTTAACAACAGCAACAAAAAAATCCTCTCACAGATTCATAACTTGTTCAAAGATTCTGCTCTAAACACATCTGTGCAGAGTTTTGTTGTCCATGAAATTGTGTCTTTAATTGATACACTAATACACGAGCAGGTTCCCTGCCTCTTATGTCCACATGTTCCCCTTCATCTTAATATATCTTGATAGTCTTTAAAATTGTTCTCCCCACCTTTAAAGGTGCAATGTAATACTCTCCTGAGAATGTTCTCCAGTGTGCTTGAATTATTTTGAGATGCTCAACCAGAGAATAATAAGAATAGACAGAGATTAATCAATTTCTTTTAGACAATCTGCCTTCTTGTCCTTGGGAAATATGCTCATTTGCATGGTTGAAGTAGAGCATACTGAGTTCTTTGCCTCTTCTACCCTTCTCAACCAAGCCTAACGCCCATGAACACTGGCAAGTGTAATGAGGCTGTAAAAGATGTGCTGGTGAGAAGCCTGTGCCAGGCCCCTTAGGATTCATCAGACAACAATTATATTTGTTTGAGTTTACAGAAAACTATTGTCACATTATAAAGTGTTTCAGAAAATACCAATTTCTACTAAGTTGTTGATTTTGCACTATTTTATATTAAGTATAGAATAACACATACAACTGCTTTATTATTTAAAGCTCCAGTGGTTTTCACTAAAATCAATGTTTGGTTAACCAGGCACTAAAAAGCGCTAGTGTTATTTGTTTCTGGACCACATGTATATTATATTGTTTATTTAAAACTAACCTAACAGTGTGCAGTGAATATGCTATCCTAATGAGTATTTCTTGCAGATGCTACAGTAAACAGCTTGTCTAAGACTGGTTCTCTGAATCTCCCAAGTTTGTTATCAATTTTATTGGCTATGAAATTTATTTCTTTTGGTCAATCACTCTTTAAATTGCCTAGTCAAATGCATCATAGCAAATAAATTTCAGAAATAAGTAGGCAAAGAAAAATGCATATTCAGCTCACATACTTTTAATTGACCCCACTCACACCTAGTGATGGCACTCCTAGATAATCTCTCTTGTTTGCTGTTCTTCACTTAATGAAACTGAAATTGCACACTAAAAAAGCCATCTCCATAGTTCTGAATTATATTACCTATTTTGGAAACATCCCACCAGTAGGTAAACCTGGGCTTGGCTTGCCCAAGAGTTGGTTAGAATTAAACTGGAAGAAAGCACTTTTAGAATAGTGTACAGCCATGGCTTTCATTGCATTTATCATTTTCTGCACATATTTGGTTTCTCCCTATGCAAGGACCTGTTGATATGTTATTTAGTTAGTTAAGGGCTAGAAACTTTTTGTTGTCTAATGGATAGTGTTGTCTCCTGTATTAAAGAATGATCCTGCCAGAATATCAGTACCGTAAAAGTTAAGATAATGACTTGGAATGTATATTGCATGATTCTTCATATAGAAATACATATAATTTGGATTAAATATATAGTATTTTGAATGATGAATACAGATTTTTTAAAATTTCACATGATAGCTGATCATTCTCAATATATTCATTCATATAAATATTGTGACATAATTGTATATATCATCTTGTCATCCATCCTAAAAAAAAAAAAAAGAACATTTTATTTGTTTCCAGTGGTTGGATACAAAATTTATATACATGAATGTTATCATACCAGACACTAGTATTCTTAAAAAAATCTTAATTCATAATTTCTCCCTAAAATTATGTTGACATGTAAACGATAACATTTATGCTTAAAACTTAGCAAAAATATACATAGGTATTTATGTGTGCATACCTCAATGCCTATAATTTACCTGATTAAAATTAAAAAAGACTATTATCTTCTTTTTTTAAACAGATAATGTTCATGTATAATTCAAATGCTCAAAAATTCACAAAGCAGGGACAAATAATTATCTAATCCTTCAAGAATTTTAAGTGTATTGATTTTGGAAATGGGAATGTGATACTGTTGAGTGGAGTGGAAGATAAAACACGATATCTAATGAATATGTGTTTACTATTGAGTGAGAAATCAATTTCTGGAGCAATACTATATACCCAAGAAGAACGGAGGAGCACTTAGGACAAATGTATCCAAGAGAAAACTAACAAGAAGCCTTACATAATGTATTTATAGTAAAAATATATCACTGAAAACACAAACACAGAAACAAAACTTTAACAAGAGGAAACCTTAGGTAATTCATTGAACTGGAAAAATCAAATACAGCATGAACCCCTGTATCTTTTAAGCAATGTGAATTTACATGTAAAAAAGGAAGGGAACAGCCTTGCTAGGCCACAGAGGAGGACATGGCAGCCAGACCTGAAGATACCTGACAAGCTAGGGTCAGATGGAAGGGGAGGAGGAGTTCCCCTAGCAGTGGACTTGGAAAGGGGCAGGGAGGAGATGAGGGAAGGAGGGTGTGATAGGGAGGGAATGAAGGAGGGGGCTACAGCTGGGATACAAAGTAAATAACCTGTGATTAATATAAAAAATTAAAAAATAATAAAAAAGAAGAAATGTAGAATGTTGGAAAACAAAGAGATGAAAGAAACAGAAAAATTATAGCACCAATTGTATTTTTTTTTTTTTTTTTAGATTTCCTACATTGAAATTTTGGGATATCTATAATTCTTTTGTGAACTGTTCTAGTACAGTGGGCTTCTATTCCACTCTTATCAGTTGTAAAAGCTACTGTTTTCAACTTTCCTAAGGGTTTGTTATTTTCTTCAATGGAATATTTTTGTTTACTTCAATTCTAAGTCCTAAAACATAAGCAAGAAATAACCTCACATTATTATACAGAAACAATGACAAATGCATTCAATTATTTCATTAGAAGAGCCCAAAGAACAGATTATTTCTTAGTCTTTTGAATATCAAGCAAATATGTGCAGAGCATATACATATAAATAAAATTCAGCCTTGGGTACAAGTAAAATAATTCATTGTAGACTGGCTTGAGAAACTTCTACTTAAGGATTTCCTAGCATTAAACATAAATCTCTCCAAATCTCAGATATGAACAACAGCATATCATTGTGTCTGACTACTTAAAAGAGGAACATTCCAGTCCATTAGTAATTCAAACTACACATGTGCTGTACATACTGAGAATGAAACCTTATTAAAGAAGCTAATGGTGAGTAGACATGTTATTCAATCATCTGAGAAAGTAATTTCCCTTCTAAAACATAAAATTAAGAACACCAATGCATTATTCTAGATATTGTGGGAGCAAACTTTGATATTCTATTCTCCATTCCCTCACTGTAACATGTAGATCATATTTTAAAAAAGCAAAAAACTGTAGCATGGAAACAACTAAGAACTAAACAACAACAACAAACTTCCTCCCTCAAACTTTGAAATTTGAAGGTATGTAAAACCTAAATTTGAAAATAAATCCAACTTTTCCATGACTTTGCAATGTGATCATCATGCTAGAAATTGGTTAGCTGTTCATAACTACAATATCAATATTAACTAGTTAATTTGAATAATCACCATTATTTTCCTATGCTTTTAGCTGGCAATACAGAACACCTTACTTGAATGTAAAACGCTTATGTTTTATAACTTTTTATTTCATCTGGTGCTATTTACAATACATATATTGTTCTGTAAATGTGGTTTTAGTTTTCTTAGAATGGGTGGGGGATGAGGAGTGAGCCTTGCTCTTTATGAATTCACGGCTTGAGCCAAGCACAGAACATTTCCCTCTAAATAACCCAAGGCCAAATCCTGGAAGTTTCTATCCTCCATGCAGTCTAATCTTTAAACCTCGGCCTTGAAGGCTTATGCTAAACTAAGCAGTCTAGAATGTTTTCAGCCTGTAAAACTTACTGTTGAATTAGTTTGCCCTTTCAAGTTCTTTCTCATCTCTGATTGGCTGGTTCATCTCAGTTGTTCTGGCTTGAACTCATCTCCAAGCTGATTGATTCAAACTGGCTTTTTAGCCACATAGTTCAAGACAATCATATTACAACTCACAGACCCCAAAAAAACTAAGTAACAAGGAGGACCCAAGGGAGGATGCTTAACTCCCACTCAGAAGTAGAAATTGAATAGACAGCAGAAATGGTTGAAAAGAAGGTACAGGGTAAGAGAGAAATGAGGGCCAATATCAGACCTGAGGAGGGCAGGTTCGGGGGTCGAGCTGGCAGACAGAAGAGAAACATTAGACAAGGACTTCTATGACAAATTAGAGGCCTATGACAGGGTAGGATCCTAGGATGATATTGGAGTGACTCTAGCTGAGACTTCTAGTAACAGAGGTCATGGAGACTGAAGAGGTTACCCTCTAACTAGGCAGGGCACCTAATGGAGAGAGGGAAATCAACCAACCCACAAAAACCTCAGCCCCAAACTTAACCTACCTACAAGATGTGCAGGGACAAAAATAGAGCACAGATAGACAGAATGTCCAAACAATGACTTGCCCAACCTGACATCCACCACATGGGAGACAGCCAACCCCTGACAAGATTTTTAAAGCTCCTTTACCTATTTCCCTAATATTTACGTTATATTTCTAAGTTATAAGGACAACTATGTGAAAAAAGTGAAGTTTGAGCTGTTAAAAAATTTGATTTGCCAAATTTGATTTCTCCAGATTTACTTCCTCACCTTTGGTGCCAAATTCATTTCCTTCTGTGTTTTCATCTAATGCAATTCAATACTATATCAAACATAGTATGGGACAATGTAAACAAAATAAGATATGTTCATAAGGTAAATGGTAGGTTTCTAATAATTGATCTTCTAATAAGAGTTAAAACCCACCCAAAATTGTGGGTGATATGAAATATGCACATTTTAACCAATGCATAAAATATCACAGTCTTTATCTACTTTATACATAAAAATGTGCAAGGCATTGAAGACAACTTTAAATTGTGGCTAATCCATAATAATGATTTATTTTATAATTTTCAGGATTTTTGGCCATCCATGTTTGAAAATACAACATATTGTGTGTGTGTGTTTTTTTTTTTTTTTTTTTTTGTGTGTGTGTGTGTGCCTGGTCACATGTGGTGTTTGCTTCTCAAACAAGAAATTCCTTCTTGTCAGTTAGTTTAGGGAGCAAAGCAAATACCAAGAAATCAGGTATTTCCAGGTTGGTTAAACCTGTCTCTCTAAAATTCTCACACAGTTTCCCTTAGGGTGAGATAGAAGGGGAGGCAGTCCTCCCCTATCATTGGACAAAGGTAGGTGCATAGGGGGAGAAGAGGAAAGGAGGGTGGGGTTGGAAGGGGTCACAGCCAAGATACCAAGTGAATAAACTGTAATCAATAATAATAATTTAAATCCTAAAAATTAAAGAAAAAGAATAAGCAACCCCAACTACAAGTCTAGAAAACAGTAGGCCGGGGACATAGCCAAACGGTTCTGTGTGCATCAGGTGAGTAAGTATCTTGGTTCAATCCATGTTGCACCATTTACAAAAAGGAGTAGACTTTGTCCAAGTAAATTTTTAAATATTTTTAGAATCTAAGTATATTTTCAAATTTCTTCAACAAAGGGGTTGCAAATAAAAGTCAACCATTTCACCAAAGACAGAGAGAGAGAGAGAGAATTTCAGTGAGGAAACTATGTTCTAAATCTTACTTTAAAATGGCACTGCCCAAGGAAAGCCAGGCAGAGGCCATGACACCTTTAGCTTTTGGAAGTGTTTTTCCAAATTTCAGGAATCTGTGCCCTTTCAAGCAGCTGAGCAATTCCATCATTCCCTAAGGCTGAGCTGTAAACTTTACATATGTGAGCTGCACACCCTCTCCTGGTCTTCTGGCAGCAGCCTTTTGGAGCCTCTGTGTCCCCTGATGAAGTGGAGCAGGTGGTTAAATATTCAAGGTCACTTGAGGGGCAAGGTTTATTGTAGTTCCCCAAACTGTGGAATTAGAGTAAAAACCACGTGACAACTCTGTACTTGATTACCCTACTGAACAACCTAAAGACGCTCCAGCAATTTCCTTTCAGTCTACATTGCTGATAATTTTTTTTTACCTTAGAATCTTTGGATTTTATTTAATATGTATCTATTGGTGCCTTTCTATAAAGATACCATGGGTTATAGTATAATTAATGAGCACACAAAAATATCAGTAGTAGGTAGCAAAAAAAATTAGTTTTATAAGAAATGACATGCATTTCACACAGTGATATTCATCCCCTTCTCACAGCTTATCCAGATGCCCTCTCAATGCACAAGCTATCAAAAAGGTCAAGGTCTCTGAAGAATTAATGACCATCAAGCTCAAAGCAACCGGGGGTAAGTAACCATCTCAGCCAGGATCTAAGCAGTAGATCCCACTGGCCTCCAAAAATGAAGGTATACGCTCTGTCAAAGTACACTTTCAGTGTGCAAAAACAAAAGGGTTTCCTCAGATGTAAGCTAAAACTGTAACTCATCTCAGAATTGATTTTTCCATGTCTCCTCTATTACTTAAAAAGGCTTTTCCTACAAGAAGTGTTTTGAAATGGCATACAGATAAGTTGAGAGACAGGATAGTTGTGTCCTTCAGTCTTTTCTCTTTTTTTAAATTTTATTTTATTAATTACATTTTATTCACTTTGTATCCCCCCATGAGCCCCTCCCTTCCCCTTCTTCACACATGCCCCTCCCCAAGTCCACTGATAAGGGAGGTTCTCCTCTCCTTCCTTCTGATCTTAGTCTATCAGATCACATCAGGAGCAGCTGCATTGTCATCTTCTGTGGCCTGGTAAGGCTGCTCCCCCCTCAGGGGGAGGTGATCAGAGAACAGGCCAATCAGGTTATGTCAGAGGCAGTCCCTCTTCCCATTCCTGGATAAATACCTTTTACTTTCAAAAATGTGAATGATTCCTCCATTTGGTTATATCTTTTTTGCTGGAGAAGTCCAGCTTAAAATGTAAATAATCTATGCTCAATCAACAAGGATGACTCCTTTTTCTCAACTTAATGATGTTCTGTTTAGAAATATGTCATTTGAGTAAGCCTCTGTAATAGGTTTCAACAAGCAGTCAGCAGATTTAACACATGTAATTATCAACCGTTCATACACCTTTTCCAAAGAAAGAACTAAGTGACAAACTGAAAAGTGTAGAATCAGTCTTATAAGTCAAATGCTTGATTCTACATACACAGAATCATGCCTTCTTTAGAAATTTGAAATACACTCCTTCCAGTTCTTGAAAATATTTTTTGATACTGTGTATATGCAAAATACAACCACTGGTCTTCCAATGCAAAATCACTTCAACTAATATTTCTCTCTCTCTTTCTCACTCTCCTCTCTCTTTTTCTCTCTCTGTATCTCTTTATTTTTACTTGTTCCTTGTACAAAAGGAGAATATCAATACATCTCTTATCAGGCAGGTTACTTATAGATAAATTATCTATCTACAGCCCCCATCTCTCACTATTTTAACAGCTCAAACTTCATTTTTTTCACATATTTGTCCTTATAACTTAGAAATATAAGGTAAATATTAGGAAAATAGGTAAAGGAGCTTTAAATTGCCTAATTTGAGGAGGAAATTTACAACTAATGTACTATTCATTTTCTGAAACTTCTTTGACAAATTTTTATTAATAATTCGGACTTAGATTACAATTCAAAATTGTGTTTTAGATAATTGTTTGTGAAAGGGGCACGGTGGAGATGAGGGAGGGAGGGTGGGATTGGGAGGGAATGAGGGAGCGGAATACGGCTGGGATACAGAGTTAATAAAATGTAACTGATAAGAAAAAAATAAAATTAAAAAAAGATAATTGTTTGCATTTTTTGCATCTGGTAAATTTGATTTCTCCAGATATACTTCCTCACCTTTGGTGCTAAATTCATTTCCTTCTGTGTTTTCATTTAATGCAATTCAATACTATACCCTTCATTTATCTTATATTTCATTAATGATTACTCTTATCAGAGCACTTTGTTCTAGACAGATAGCTTCTTTATTTTCCTATTAAATGAATCCCTTGTCATGCTTGGTTCCTGTCTTCCAATGAGAACAATGTACACAGTTCATTAGGAGATCCTTGAATTTGTATTTTTTAACTTTTTTTCAGTAATGCCTAACTTTTGTACTAATATTTTTCTGAATCTCTCTGTCCCATTGAAAGCTTTAAACTTCTAACTGTTTTACTTCCTCTACACTACCCTCTTCTATTTACCAACAAGTTATAAATTTTGTTTGAAAATTATTCCTAAAAGAATTATTTTCTTTAGGTGTACAGATTTTAGTAGGTTTATCCCATATTATATGTCTATATGAGTGAGTATATACCATGTGCATCCCTCTGCTGCTGGGATTGCTCACTCAGGATGATCTTTTCAGATCCCACCATTTACCTGCAAATTTCATGATTTCCTTGTTTTTTTTATTGCTGAGTAATATTCCATTGTGTAGATATACCACAATTTGTGCATCCATTCCTCCACTGAGGGGCATCTGGGCTGTTTCCAGCTTCTGGCTATTACAAATAAGGCTGCTACAAACATGGTTGAGCAAATGTCCTTATTGTGTACTTGAGAAACAGATGTTGCCCATGGCAGTTCAGTATCCAAGTGGTTCCATTGTAATAGGAACAGGGACTGTCTCTGATATGAACTGATTGGCCTGCTCTTTAATTACCTCCCCCTGAGGGGGAAGCAGCCACAGAAGAGGACAAGGCAGCCACTCCTGATGAGACCTAATTGACTAGGATCAGAAGGAAGGAAAAGAAGTCCTCCCCAATCAGTGGACTTGGGGAGGGGCATGCAGGCAGAGGGCGGAGAAAGGGAGGAATTGGGACTGAGGAGGAAGGGAACCACAGGGAGGATACAAAGTGAGTAAAGTGTAATTAATAAATAAAATAAAATAAAATTAATAAAAATGAATTATTTTATATTCTTTTTTATTATTTAGAATTATCACATAGCAGACTTGGGTTAGGTATGCTATCAATTTATTCATATTTTTTATTTGCATTGACCTATTCATAGTTTTATTCCTAGCAAGTATTTTTTAAAAGATGATAAATATAAAGTAGAAATGGAAAGTAAAGGAGAGTTATATTTCAGTGTTTGCATAGAGTGAGAAAGGCCCTCGGATCAGTCCCAAGCACCAAACATACACACGAAAAGCAGTCCAATAGCAAATACATAAAAGCAGCAACAAGATCAACAGTATTAAAAATGGAGCTAGAATAATAAATATTCATTATCATATATGACTTGGAGTATGAGTCCTGCAACACAGTGATGGAGACATTAAAATCATAACCATGAAACTTTCTAGCTTTCTAAATCAATTCTGTGATTTTTTTCACTGTGAGCTTTTTACTTAAGATAATTTGAGAGCGGGGGTTTGTTTAAACAATATACACAGGATAAATTTAGAAGTTCAGTTAATGACAGGAAATGACTGGATAATTAATGTCCAAAGAACTCGATGGCTACTCAGTAGGGACTGCAGACTCAGTCACCTCAGACGACTAGTAAACTGGCTTTCAAATAAGAATGACCCTGTAAGTAGACATTTCTGATGGTGATAATATCATTTAAATAACTAAGACCTGTAATTCTCTTAGAAATGTGGTCACTCTAGAGGTATTGGATTGGGGCTTTAATTCATCTATATATCAGCGTTTGACCACATACCCTACACACAAACTAAATAAAATGCTTGAGAAAAAATAGTAAAACCTAAATATTATTCTATTCATTTTTATCAGTCTAAAACATCATTAGAAGTTCTGTTATTCTGTTTTTCTTTTTTTTCTATATATCTTTTAATTTAACTAAACCTAAAGGCTGGCAATGTGTCTCAGTTGGTGGTTGTGGATTAAATCCCCATCATCTCACACACTCTGAATGAGGTGGCATAAACCAGCAATTCTAGCACTTGGAGATGGACACATTATGATTGGAAGGTCAAGATCATCTTTGCACATAACTATGAAAAAGAGATCAATTTCATTTGAATTAGTACTTAATTTATAAACAATCACAAGAAAAATGATGTTCTTCAAATTCTCTAGAATATCTTCCTGGGGAAGTTACAGAAAGCATTATGCAATAATGAAATTTCCTGCTTAACATTTCATACCATAGACTTTAATTTTTAGTGGTTTTATTTCTTTATGAAAAATTGTTGCCAAATGGATTAACAATAAGAAAATCAATATCTCCTCAGTAATTTTCAGTTACATGAAGATCTTTGTAACAGACATATAACATTAAGGCCTAGTTATTCCAGGTAATTTTAATGTAGTTTTTGAATAAATCAGTGAAAATTACAAACTTACTCATTTCTCATGTATTGCTTCCATTCGTTGTCTATAGAAAGCCTGAAATGCATGTTATGTTTATGTGTGTGTGTGTGTGTTTACCATTAAGCTCTGAAAATTGTGTTTCTCCATTATATTGTTAAATATTATATGTGTGTTTTAGTTTGTAATATAGGGTTTTAAATGATCAGGAGAGGTCTCAGAAATACACAGAACGACAGGATAGTCTGTCGGTTGGACACTATTTCCTGACAACTCATGAGTCCTTGCTTATGCACCTCCATATATTTTGAAAACTTATGACACGTTGCTTATAGTTTTCTGTATCTTTTTGTGTTCCCATTACTTTACTGGAGCAATAATGAAGATAATCCCTTCCACAGGGATAAATGTGATGAGACCTTTGAAAAGATCATGTTTAGTAAGAACCCCAGTAGCTACTATAGGGACTGTAGAAACTCATTGCTTTGAAATCAACTTCGTTCCTTGTGATAATGTCAATGAGCGTTTATACCCGAAGAAAGGATGAGAAACCAGAAAAAAAAAAAAGACTAAAGACGAAACAAGAAAAAAAATATATAAAAGGAAGTGAGAAAGAAATCAAAGGAAATGAAGGAAAGGCCATAGAAATAGTTCATGAGAAACCAAGAGGAGCACTTAAAAGATCATCCTTCTAATAAAGAAGAAAGTAAACAAATGACATGTTTCTCTTTCTTTTAAATGGGGTTCGAAGCAGTATACTTGCTCTGTAGAGTCCCAATGTTCTTCCTTGATATGTCTTACAGTATAGTATGCTTTAGCTAGGGCTACAGACATTTATCATTAAAATACATTAGCTTAATCAATTTTTATTTTTTTATATCAATTAAGATGCATGATATCGCAATTCATCAAAAAAGTATATAGTTTCCTAAATATATTATTAAATGGAGGTATTAACGCCACTGTGCAAATCTACAATTAGTAAGAATCATAAAGCTTAGTAATGTTCATTTCTTTATCATGTGCTTATTCAATTCATATGTTTGAGAGTAGTTCAAAGATATTTTTAATTAGCTCTGATTTACCAAGAAGAAGAAGGAAAAGAAAAAGGAGAACAAACAACGAAAGAAAAAATGTGGTCTTCTTTTCCTACTTCCTTATATCATAATAAAATTTTAGAAAATATCATTTATAACAAGGGTTTACAATTACTACCTCTTTTGGTTCTGATTACATACAACCTATGGGTAATACCTATAATCTTCAGACCAGTTGATCTGTTTACACTAATTAAAAAACTTAAATTTCCTGTGAACTCTTTATATGTGTGTATATACATGTTACAGATGATCTAGCTTTTGTTTGCTTGTGTGGAAGACAGAGGTCAGCCTCAGATGTCCCTCTCATCTCTCTCTCTCCCTCTCTCTCCTCTCTCCCTATGTATATATAATGTGTGTTTACAAATATACATACACATAAATATATTTAGTTCTCTCTATATATATGTGTGTGTGTGTATGTGTGTTTATATATGTACATATCCCCAGAAGATTCTAGCCCAGCTTGTTTGCTTTAGGAAGTTATGAACAACAAAAGAAAGACAGTGATTGCAAACTGAAAGAAATGAAGACTGACAGCTGAATTTCTCCTCTTACTGCCACAGGAATTATTCACAAATAGTAATATGCACAAACATATATATGCCTATATCATACACATATCATGCACACATATAAAATACCAATGAACATCTATCTGAAGATATAGAAAGTTATTTTTCAAATGACTATTATAGAGGAAGGTATTACTACCCCACCATGTTTTTACTGAACTAATGAAAAATTGAATATACAAAAAAAGTACTGCAATACTAAAATATGTTCCAGTGATTCCTGTTTTCACTGTGCCAGTTACCTATTTGGCCTTTAAATATATTTCCTCATATGAGATTGTGCCTATCCAATATTATGCCTAAATGAATATAAATATATACTGTACGTTCAGAAATCTACTAGGAAGATGGCTTGGGTTAAGCAAATACTTACAGTGTTCCCACTGAATTTGAAAATGTTTAAACATTTGTCTAATAAGTACTTTTTGTGTGTAAAGAGTGCTGGAACTGATTGCCTGTGACATGGAACACATGTCTAATGCAAAAATTTGATATGTAACTGAGAAAGCTTTATGATCCTGCAGGCATACTACATATTCTATGAAAGTCACTCTTCTTTACTTAATCAATTACTTCAGCCTGCTACGGAATGCTAATATCACTTTAGAGCAAACAGGCATCTGCTAGTAGACCTTTCCAGAATTTGGCAAATGCAGAGGGTATGATGTAGGCAATGTTGTTTAAGTCAGTAATCTAAATGACTGTAATAAAATGAAATATATTTCAGTGTAAATATGCCCCTATGGCATAATGTCTAGATACTAATGTGAAAATTGCTTCTAGAGTTTAAAAATGTGGATTCTACATGAACATCACAGCATTGCCTAGAAACACTATCCGTGGTGACAAAAAAAAAAAAAAAAATACAAAAGAAGAAAAATACTGAATGCAAAAAAAAAAAAAAAAAAACTCTTTTAAAACAAATGATCCATGTGAGACAGAACACTCTGAGGGATAGGATGCAGACTGTGACTTTTCATGTCTATAAATTCCTCATTAAAAAGTCAAAAATACTTAGATCTTGACTTAGTTACTTACTCTAAGTCTGAATCGACAAAATGGCAAACTGTATTTACTCAGAGCAAGCAGGAATTAATTCACTTGCTAAATACAAAATCTAGGTTGATCTGAATGCAGAAATCCTGTGAGAAATAGCTATGTGGAAGTCAAATACTGTGACTCTATTACAGCTCTTAGTTCCTTGGCTTTAAGACTTATCTTCTCATTCTTATTAAACACAATGTGGGGAAATATATTTACTTACATCTTATATATCAACATTTCCGATAATATCGGACTTGTTTCTTAGAGTGTTTGTACCTGAGACAGTTGGCAAATTTAGAAGGATATTTAATATTGTAAACTACCTAAACATAGACATGCTACAAATTAGACTTAAGCAATATTATTAGACTATCACACATTAGAATTCAAATAAAGCATCACATTAAATTATGAAAATATTGCTTAATCTGAGTTTTACAAAGTTTTGTTCTTGTTTTTCATTGTTTGTTGTTTTTTAATTTAATTTAATTTTATTAATTACAATTTATTCACTTTGTATTCCCCCAATAAGCCCCTCCCTCATCCCTCCCAGGCCCACCCTCCCTCCCCCTTCTTCATGCATGCCTCTCCCCAAGTCCACTGATAGGGGAGGTCCTCCTCTCCTTCCTTCTGATCTTAGTCTATCAGATCACATCAGGAGTGGCTGCATTGTCATCTTCTGTGGCCTGGTAAGGCTGCTCCCCCCTCAGGGGGAGATGATCAAAGGGGTTTTCCCAGAGACTCATACTCCATCCAAGTACCAGGCATGGAGATAACCTAGAACCTCTGCACAGATGTAGCCCATGGCAGTTTAGTGTCCAAGTGGGTTACATAGTAATGGGAAGAGGGACTGCCTCTGACATATCTGATTGGCCTGTTGTTTTGGTTTTTAAAAAATATATATTGACCCTACTATCAGGTTTCTTTAGGGATGGTTGCTTCATCTTCCTCTGTGGCCTGGAAAGGTGGCATGCCAAAGGGGGAGGTGATCAAAGAGCCAGACACTGAGTTCATGTCAGAGACAGCCACTCTTCCCCTTACTCGAAAACCCAGGTGGAAACTGAGCATCCTATGAGCTTCATCTGAGCAGGGGGTCTAGGCCCTCTGCATGCTTGGAGTATCAGTTTCTGCAGGCCCCCATGGGCCCAGGTTTTTTGGCTCTGTTGGTTTCCTTGTGCAATCCCTGTCCCCTCCTGATCTATCTACCTCTTCTTCCATAAGGTTTCTGGCTTCTGCCCAAAGTTTGGTTATGAATCTCAGTATTTTCTTCGATACCCTGGTGGATAAAGTCTTTCAGAGGCCCCCTGTGGAAGGCTTCTGTCTTTTTCCTTGTCTTCTCTACTTTTCACATCTAGGGTCAGAAAGAAGGGGAGGAGGTCCTCCACTATCAGTGGACTAGGAAGGGGCAAAGGGGGATAAGAAGGAGAGTGGATAGGATTGGGAGGAGAAGAGCTGAGGGGGCTACAGCCAGTACACAAAGTCAATAAATTGTAATAAATTTATTACAATTTAAATTTAAAAAAATTTTAAATAAATTTTAAAAATCACAATTAACTATCATAGTAAAGAATTGTGCTTGTTGTTGAACAAAATAGAGAAGAACAAAAGACCATTTTCACTTCAATTGTCAAATTGGATATGGCACTTGAATGAATTCATACTCATACAAGATATGCATAAGCATATAGATAACCCATAGTTATTTTTCATTATTTTAAAATTCTAAGATTTAAAATTGTGTCTGTCAGGACTAGGAAGATGGACAAGTGGATGACAAGCACAATATGGAAATGTGAGGACCAGCATTTCAGTCTCCAACACACACTTAAGGCCCTGAGGCAGGGCCATGTCTGCATTCCCAGCAATCAGGAGGCAGTCCCTGGGATCTGTGGGCAAGCTGGCTCACGGGTTCCTGATAACTCATACCTCAATAAATAAAAGGAAGAACAGCTAAAGAAAACACCTAACATTAACTTCCTTCCCTGTACAGGGGTCTACCTAAACACAAGCCATCACTGATGTGACCATACCTGCCACACAAACCTAAATAAGCAAAAACAAAAATAAAAGGATGAGGAAAGGTACTCGGGCAACATAGGGTCTTGATGTCAAACCTAACAACCATAGGTGGACCCTAGACCTACACATGGTAAAAGAAAGAACTCGTTCTGGAAGATTAACCTCCAAACTTCCAATAGCATGTGTCCAAAACTCACTCAAAATAAATATTTTGATATTTAAAAATTAAGGGTTCAAAATGTAAAAATAAACATTAACAAGAACCATATCATTGCAAAGTGAAAAAAAATAATGAAGAATTAGTAATCGGGAAAATTATTCAGCTTTCATTTACATAAAACTTGGCTTTTCAGTACATTCATATCTTTCCTGAATGAGAATAGAAGTAATGTTAATTGTTTGATAGAATAAATTTTAGGTAAAGTTTAAAATTTAGTTAATTCAAGTTTAAGTTACAACAGAGAACTCTTATTTCACAATAAAAGATTCTTTCATTTCTCTTTTAATAAACCATCATAGTTTATTTAGCACTGACATCAGAAAGAACTAATTAGTGATTTGCAAAATTTTAAATCAACTTGTTTATCATAGTCTAATATATATTACACATTAAATTTTAATAAAAATAAGTATTTTTTTTATTTTACAATTGCTATGTGTAAAAATAAAAAGTGACAATGCAAGAGCAAAGTAGAAAGAAATTATATTTCGGACAATTTGGGGAAAATGTTAAAAGCAATACAGAAAGGTATTATTACAAAACCTGGTATAAATTATAAGGTTTTACACAGAAAACTGAGTTTTTTTCTTCTACCTTGGAGGTGAGAGCTGTATTTTTGTTATGATGGAATATTAAATAAGAGGTCAATGGCTTTAGCAATCAGGAGTTCATTACAAAGCTTAGAGAAAAGTTTATTTTATTTATTTATTTATTTATTTATTTATTTATTTATTTATTTATTTATTTATTACTTAAAGAACAGAAGACCAGTTGAAATGCAATTAGTTGTCAATCACAGTGAATATACCACAGCAGTTGAAATAGATAATGGATTGGAAAGTAACCACACAGAATACTGAATAAATATATTTTTTTTTTGTTTAGAGAAATTTATTTATTTATTAATTGACTCTTTGGAAATGTTTTCCAATTCTATTGACTTTTTAAATTTTTTATTAATTATTGTTATTTATTATAATTTATTCACTTTGTATCCTGACTGTGGTCCCCCTCCCAGTCCCCCCCAATCCCACCCTCCTTCCCTCTTCTCCTCCTATGCTCCTTCCCTAGTCCACTAATAGGGGAGGACCTACTCCCCTTCTATGGGACCCTAGCCTATCAGGTCTCATGAGGACTGGCTGCATTGTCTTCCTCTGTGGCCTGGCAAGGCTGCATACCCCAGGGGGAGGTAATCAGAGAGCCTGCCACTCTACCACTCCTAGACAAATATCCAAAATATGCTCAGCTATACAACAAGGATATTTGCTCAAACATGTTTGTAGCAGCTCTATTCGTAATAGATAGAATCTGGAAACTACCTAGATGTCCCTCAATGGAGGAATGGATACAGAAATTGTGTTGTATTTACACAATGGAATACTACTCAGCTATTAAAAACAAGGAAATCATGAAATTTGCAACCAAATGGTATGAACTAGAAAATATTTACTGCCTTTTTGTTAATTCAGAAATAACAATAGCTATTTTTCCAGATTTCCAATTTCAGCTAAATCTCTTTCCATTTTTAGTTAATTTGTTCATTAAAATTTGAAAACATGCATCATAGAAATGTAATATAGAGGTTTTATATCTTTGTTTGCTGTTAAAAACAGGAATTTTTTCATTAATCTTCATGTTTAGACAATATCGGTAATTGGCTGACTACCACACTCTAACAGTTTGTTTATACTTTGTTTCTAATTCAGTTGCCATATTTGATATATATATATATATATATATATATATATGAGTTACAATTAAAGTAAATTAAAATGCTAACCATTTGTTTGGATGTACATATAAAAAGGCAATGAAAGGCTTTGAATGTACACTTAGTATTAACACATGGAAGTTAATCCTTCTTAGAATGTCACAAATTTTGCTAAGTTTTACAGGCGTTTTGCCAGGCTTCTCAATAAAATATGTACTCGTGGTCAATTTGGTGATTCACTGAGTGTGTTGTTCTGTCATGTGCTGTTGTCATCATGAAAGTCAGTTGACCAATGAAAGCTGTCTTTTACACTGGGATGCAAGAACTTTGCTGAGTCCTTTTTAAGATACCTCTCCCATGAGCTGGTGGTACCTGCTGAGGTGCAAACTACCATGCATTAAATCCTCTCATTTCAGCCAACCTAAATTATCTAGAAATCCCTATGTGGGTATTTAGATGTGGTTGAGAGGCATCATTAGCACTAATGATGTGAAAATGCTTTTGTTGATACCTTTTGCTATTTAATGACCCGATTACCTGAGGCAGTTTTGGTAACTTGAAAATCTGGTAGAAGATAAACTAGCATTTGCTCCAGGAGAGCTGTGATATCAACTTGTTTACTAATCAAGCCTGTATGCAAAAGCATTTTGCCACCCTAGGAGAGAAATGGAGGGAGCTTGGCCTTTAATTGTGTGTGTGTGTGTCTCAAAAATAAATATTTGGTATTACTATTGTTAATATAAAATTGCTCAACTTTAAACATAGAATAAAGTTCTCAGTATATTGTTTAGATAGTTTTATATTTTATATTATATATTTGAGTGTGCCTTTTGATGATAAGCATACTTGTAAAAAAATTGATATATGTGGCAAGATTTTCAGGCTAAAAATGCAAATCAAATGGTTATACTCAGCAAGTGTCTCTTCTATATCATAGACATTTGTCTCACATAATGAGCTCAAACTTATCTCAATACAAGATTGTATTTTACATATTAATGATGAGCCTTTAAGCAATGATTTTCTTAATGAGGGCTACTGACCCAATCAACTGTTTGAATTTATCTTGTAATCTTGGACTTCAATGTCAGAAGGCCAAGGGGAAATTTTTTTTTTTTTTTACTAGCAATTGAAAAACTGCAGCTAGAGCAGGAAAACATGTTTCTTCAATAACAAAAAATATTTAAAATCATTAACCTGATTAACATTTTCACCTGGTCTTCATTTAGTGTGCAAACAGGCAGTTGATGACAATAATTATACAACTACAAACTAAGTGGTCAATTAGATACAGGATTACCCAATTTGCATGCACATAACTGAAATTTTATCCCTAAAAAAGTTGCTCCTAAGCTTCTTATATAAAATAAAGATGAGAAATTAAGCCTGTAACCAAACTATAGAATGTATGCTCACCTACCACTTTTTTTCCAAATTGTCTTCTTGAAAATGCTCCCCCATTTGCAACTTCCACATATTATTATTCTACCAGTAGGAATAATGATATCATTGTTAAAGGGCATTATAAATATTGTTATAATGTCTACAACAAATATAGTATGGCCATAATTATTTCATATATATATTATATATATACAATCTTCCATTTCTATTTGTCATAAAGAATTCATTAAGTGTTGAGTTCTCTGTGTAGTAAAGCATTTATCTTGTGTGTAATGCAATTATACAATTCACAGAAATATGTTCTGAACCAGAAGAGTAATATAGATTATGCATGGATCACTTACACATGTAAGTTTATATTATTTAAAGATGCTTAAGAAATAGAAAATTAAAGTGCCTAAATGCAGGGAACAGGACAAGAGCCTATTACAGAGGACCTCTGAAAGACTGCCCAGCAGGGTATCTAAGCAGATGCTGAGAATTATAGCCAAACTTTGGGCAGAGTGCAGGGAATCTTATGAAAGACCTGGAAATGAAAGACCTGGAGGGAACAGGAGCTCCACAAGGAGACCAAAAGAACCAAAAATTATTAGCCGAGGGGTCTTTTCTGAGATTGATACTCCAACCAGGGACCATGCATGGCCAAAACCTAGAACCCTTGCCCATGACAGCTCAGTATCCAAGTGGGTTCCCTAGTAAGGAGAATAGGACTATCTTTGACATGAACTCAGTGACTGGCTCTTTGATCACCTCCCCTTATGGGGGAGAAGCCTTATCAGGCCACAGAGGAAGACAGTGCAGCCAGTCCTCATGAGACCTGATAGGCTAGTGTCAGATGGAAGGGGAGGAGGACCTCCCCTATCAGTGGACTGGGGGAGGGATATGGGAGGGGAAGAGGGAGGGAGGGTAAGATTTGGAGAGGACAAGAGAGGGAGCTACAGCTGGGATACAAAGTGAATAAATTGTAATAAATAAAAATAAAACTAAAATCTCAAAGTTTTGAAACTATATGCGACCATAGGAATAATTTATTAACTGATGCAATGATTTATACATATTTATCAATAAATTTCTATGTAACAATCATTTGTGAAACAACGAAAGTTAAAAATGCATTAATCACAGTTTGGAGTCAAACCATCTTAAAGAATCAACTTGAAAATTAGCAACAATTCTTTTATCCACCTTTAATAATTTTTCCAGGAAGTTTGATTTTTTTTTTCATTCTTATAATAGAAAACCCCAGAATATTGTAACTCAGCTTATAAGACTTCAGAGTGCATATTTTATATCAGACTTTAATTACTTGGAAAGTGTGATTTTCACTTTAATAAGTTATGTATGCCTCACTCCTATTTTTTTTGTAAAAGAGAAAGATGAAGTAATATAGTTAAATATGCTAAGAAAATAACTTCGGAGACTCTGGTGCCATGATAACTGAGTTACACTAATTTTCTATCTCCCATATGGTGTCACACTGTTACTTGAAATAGGTCATGCCACCATCGTTTTCTGAGGCTCCCATCACATTGATGCTTTCTTCTGAAATGTGTTTAATCGGCTCTGATATCCTTAAGCCTAACCCTCAAGAACAACCCATATTTTAACTTAACTGCTTCATTCTCCCTGTAGTACAGGAAAAAAAAAAAAAAAGGTTATTAGACAATGTAAAAAGTTTGCTACTTTTTCATCTCAATTTAAAAGGTTCTTTTTCTGGCTATTACAAATAAAGCTGCTATGAACATGGTTGAACAAATGTCCTTGTTGTGTACTTGAGCAAATTTTGGGTATATACCTAGGAGTGGTATAGCTGGGTCTTGAGATGTCCATCAACGGAGGAATGGATACAGAAACTGTGGTATTTTTACACAATGGAATACTACTCAGCAATCAAAAAGGAAGAAATCATGAAATTTGCAGGCAAGTGGTGGGATCTAGAAAAGATCATTCTGAGTGAAGTATCCCAGAAGGAGAAAGACAAACTTGGTATATACTCGCTTATATAGACCTACAAGACATGATAAACATAATGAAATCTACACACCTAAAGAAGATAATCAAGAAAGTGGACACAGGCGAAGGTGATTAATCCTCATTTAGAAAGACAAATGGGATGTGCATTGAACTTATGACAGGAGTCTACCACAAAAGGCATCTGAAAGACTCTACCTAGCAGTGTTTCAAAGCAGACACTAAGACTCATAACCAAACCCTCGGCAGAGTGCAGGGAATCATATGAAAGAAGGGAAGTTAGTATGATATGGAAAGGATAGGAGCTCCACAAGGACCAAATATATTTGGGCACAGGGTCTTTTCTGAGACTGACACTCAACCAAGGACCATCTATGGATATAACCTAGAACTTCTGCTCGGATGTGGCCTGTGGTAGCTCAGTAACCAAGTAGTTTTCCAAAGTAAGGGGAACACGGACTATTTCTAATAGGATCTCAAGGGCAGGCTGTTTGACCCCCACCCCAGGGGAGGAGCAGTCTGTTAGGCCACAGAGGAGGACTTTGCAGCCAGCCCTGAAGATACCTGATAAAACAGGGTCAGATGAAAGGGGAGGAGGTCCTCCCCTATAGGGGACTTGGAAAGGGGCAGGGAGGAGACCAGGGAGGGAGTGTGGGGTTGGGGAGGGAATGAGGGAGCGGGATACAGCTGGGACACAGAGTTAACAAAATGTAACTAAAAAGAAAAATAAAAAAAAATAAAAAAAAAGAATAAAAGGTTCTTTTTTTTTTTAATGAATGTAGGTGTGCATCTGTGTGTGGGTATGTGCACCTGGGATTTTAAGCGTGAGCAGAGTTCAAAAGTAGATATTAGACTGCATAGAGCTTGAATTAGAAGTGGTTATCTGTAGCTGCCTTCTGGGGTGCTCGGGACTGAACAGTGGTTGTTTGCTAAAGCCATATCTCAAGTCCCCCCACACACAAGTTTTTTGTTTTTTTTTTAAATAAAGAATAATAGCTTGAAGATATCTAAGTTGAATTTCAACTGTAATCAATTTGCCTTCGGTTTTTGTTAGAGAAAAGATCATGGTGGTGATCAATGCAGACTAAGAAACAAAGATTGACTATGTCAGAAGGTTAGGTTAAGACTACTTGCTCATTTTAAAGGTAAAAAAAATACTTTCAAGACTCTTCTTGGTGAAATAAAGTTTTACCTCTAAGTTCCTTATTAATATTTATCTTAATGAACTGTTTCAACGTTATTTTTATTCTGGAGGATGTATTTTACTCTCTGTCATGGTGGTGTGATATCTATTGTACAGAAACACTTAGAATCAACAATCGCTAAGTTTATTCTAACAACTTCCAAATATTTTATATATTGAAAGATACATTTTAATGAGAAACAAACACATTCATAAATTTTAAAAACTATTGGAATGCTGTAAATACATATTTAATATGTTTGTTCAAAAAAGATATCACTAATACATGCTTAAGTACGAACTGTATAATTTTGAATTGAGGAGGGAGAAATAGCTCAGTGACTACAAGTCCTTGCTACAACTCCACAGGAAGAAGTTCCACTTTAGAAACTATGAGGTTTCTCACAGTAGCCTGTAAGTCCATCTCCATGGGATATGACACTTCAAGTCCCCTGGGATATATGCAGTCATATACATACATACATAATTTAAGTTAATAAGTATTTTAAATTAATGATTCTGAAGTCATTTGCTAAAATGTAATTTTAAACTTATTTTCTGATCATGATTTTGTTGCCATTGCTGAATTTTTTTTCTTATTTATTATTTATTCACTTTGTATGCCTGCTGTAGGACTCTCCCATTCCCACCCATGTTCCTTTGTCCCCACCTGTGCCCCTCCCCTAATCCACTGATAAGGGAGGTCCTCCTCCCCTTCTATGTGACCCTAGCCTATCAAGTCTCATTTTAGGGCTGACTGCATCATCTTCCTCTGTAGCCTGGAAAGGCTGCACCCCTCAGGGGGTGGTGATCAAAGAGCCAGCCACTGAGTTCATGTCAGAAACATCCCCTTACTAGGAAACCTACTTGGAGACTGAGGTGCCTATGGGCTACATGCGAACAGGGATGGAAGGTCCTCTCCATGAATGGTCGTCAGCTGGGTCATTGTCCTCTGCAGGATTCCCCTGCACCCATATTTTTAGCTCTGTTTTTTCTCTTTGTGGAATTCCTGTCTCCTCCAGGGCTTTCTATCTCCCCCTTCTTTCATAGGACTCCCTGCACTCTGCCCAAAGTTTGGCTGTGAGTCTCAGCATCTGCTTCAATACTCTGATGAGTAGTCTTTCAGAGGCCCTCTGTGGTAGGCTCCTTTCCTGTTCACTGTCTTTTCAACCTTCTGATGTCCTGTCCAGTTTGCCCATCTGAATGAGGATTGTCATTCCCTAGGGTTCTCCTTCTTGTTTAACTTCTTTAGGAGTACAGATTTTAGTATGTTTATTCTATTTTATATGTCTATTATCCACTTATATGTTAGTATACATCAAAATTAGTACATCTCAAAATTGTAGAAACATAGAATGTTAAGCCATGATTCAAAAATCCAGTCAGTCCTGTTGAGACTGAATAAGCTATGGGCAGATGGCAATAGTGGTGATCTATCCCTTTCAGTGGACTAGTAGAAGGAGATGAGGAAAAGAGGGAGGGACTGGGGGAGTTGAGAGAGGTCAAGAGGGAACTTTATTTAGGATATATTATGAATAAATTTTGAAGAAAAAATAAAATGAAAAAAAAGAAGAAAAAATGTCTTCATCAAGACCATATTAAATTTTAAGTGAAAAGACAATTTTCCTGTGATATTAGTTAGGAATGACATAATAAAATAATAGATATTTAGGTATCAACAATAATATGTTGTTTCTGAAAGAATCAAGCTATTTGTTCTGTGAAAGCTTAATCATCCATTATTTGCGATTTCCACTGAATTCTAGTGAAAGTTATGTTTCTATAACTAAGTCCACAAGTTAGAATTAACTAAAACTACAACCAATTGAAGAAACAATGTGATTTGGACTTTGGTGAGGATGCATAGTTTGAATATTAAAATCTCAGTGCTTTGATGCAGAAATTCATACCTACAGTTTTTAATCATGCTGGGATGTTTCAAATGAGTAGATGGGCATTAATATTTTCTTTAATTATTTATAAGTGAAAGATTAATATATATTTCAGTTTGCTCAATTTTGAGTAAATGAGATGGAAAATTCAAGGTTGAGTATCATCATTGCATTTGGGATATTGCTAGTTAATTACTTTACAAAACTAGAATTTTTATATTTCAACAATTCTTTCATTTCTGTGACTTTATTGGAAATAAACTCAATTTACTCGAAAAGAATTCTGTGATATTTTCTAATAAAAGACAGATATTATAAGGTGCCAATGTCTGTGAGACTCTTCTTAGTCAGCATTTCTGTGAATATTTGTTGTGTTATCGCAAATATAACCATTTGGAAGTGAAAATTTTCTACTTTTTAGTTTCTAAAATTATTACTTTCTTTAGTACTACAATGGAGTCTGTATAATCACTTAAATAAATAGGTAAAAATGAAGATGAGGACTGTTTATTCAATGTTAAAAGCATCTTTCTTTTTGAAACCTATTTCATCCTTACAAGTTTGTTTTAAATGGATGAGATCAAGAAAGACAGAGAGGTCAAGAGGGAACTTTATCATTTCTTCCTAAGCATCATTTGGAACAGTAATAAATATTTACTATGCTTAGATCCCATAGCGTAAATTTTCATAAATCACTTTCCTTATGTTTTTACAATAGATAAAAATGTGATAATTTGCTTTTGAGAGCTAAATGGCCATTTGTCCTCTTGCTGATGCTGATATTTTCTCATGTTAATGTCTGCAACAAGGAATCAGTAAATAAAACCTAAAATAAATTTGTAAAAAAATATTTTAATAAGTAAAAGTTTCCTGATTGTATAACAAGGGAAAGAATGCCGGGAAATAACTAAAATACTGCATATAGCTCCAGCAGATTTATTTATAAAATATCAGAACTTTTCATATGACATTGAGCCATACTCTATCCAAAGAGAGACTCATTATTAATTAGTGAGTACTTAGATAATTTTCCATAAGAATTCCGGCACTCTGCCCAAAGTTTGGCAATGAGTCTCAGTACCTCCTTCGATACCCTAGTGGGTAGAGTCTTTCAGAGGTCCTCTATGGAAGACTCCTGTCCTATTTCTTGTCTTCTCCTACTTGTGATGTCTATCCTGTTTGCCCTTCTGATGGAGGACTTAATATCTTTCCTAAGGACCTCTTTGTTATTTAGCTTCTTTAGGGCTATGTATTTTAGTATGTTTATCCTAGAAAGGCCTGGAGTGGTCAGGAACTCCACAAGGAGAACAACAGAGCCAAAATACCTGGACCCAGGGGGTCCTGCAGAGACAGGTATTCCAACTAAGGTCCATGCATGGAGAGGACCTAGACCCTACCCCTGTTCAAAGGAAGCCCCTTGGCTGCTCATTTTCCAAGTGGGTTTCTTAGTAAGGGATACAGGGCTCTCTGACATGAACTCAGTGGCTGGCTCTTTGATCAACTCCCCCTGGGGGTTGCAGCCTTGCCAGGCCACAGAGGAAGATTATGCAGTCAGCCTTGATGAGACCTGATAAGCTAGGGTCAGATAGAAGGGGAGGAGGTCCTCCCCTATCAGGGGACTAGGGAAAGGGATAGGGGCAGAAGACAGAGAGTGTGTTAATTTATGTTTTATCACCATGATGCCAGGAGGGATCCAATAGCCTAAGTCCTTGGTTTCCTGGTACAGAATGACAGTGGGTACAGAGAGAAAGAGCTTTCTAATCACTTATGTGAGAACACTGGAGCCAATAGAATCAATCATCATGTTTATGCTAACTACCATGTTCATAATTTTACTTACTCCATGTAACCTTTTTACCTAACTACCATTATTTTTTTCTATTTCCATACATACATTTTTTTCCTTTTATCTCACCCATTTACTTCTTTTTTTTTTATTAATTACACTTTATTCATTTTGTATCCTCCCATAAGCCCCTCCCTCCTCCCCTCCCGATTGCACCCTCCCTCCCCTTTCTGCATGCATGGCACTCCCCAAGTCCACTGATAGGGGAGGTTCTCCTCTTCTTTCTGATCTTAGTCTATCTGTTCTTGTCAAAAGTGGCTGTATTGTCCTCTACTGTGGCCTGATAAGGCTGCTCCCCCCTCAGGGGGAAGTGATCAACGAGCAGGTCAATCAGATCATGTCAGAGGCAGTCCCTCTTCCCATTACTATGTAACCCACTTGGACACTGAACTGCCATGGGCTACACCTGTGCAGGGGTTCCAGGTCATCTCCAGGAATAGTCCTTGGTTGATGACATACATTGTTTTAAAAGAACAAAAGCTAGCCTCATTATATATGTAATTCAGAAAAATTACTGACTCTTAGAAATACAAAATTTGTAGAATAAGATAGTAGAATGAAGAAGATACTGTTAAATTTGTTTTGCGCATGTGATATGAGATTTTTTTCCCCATAGTACAAAACAAGACTAACTATTGAAATATTTAAGGAAAAGAATTTAAGGAGAAGTTTTATGGAAATCTTAGAAATTCTCGTGAACCACAAAGTTACATAATAACGAGATGTAGGAAAAGATGGAAACAGAGTGTTCTATTGGAAATATATCCCTAAGGTCCTCATGATGTGTATAGGTAGGATTATCAAGTAGGCTGGGTAACATAAGGCTGTGCACAACTGACGTGTTGGGTAATTGTTAATGACAGCTATGACACAATCTCACGGAACATTAACAAAGCAGAGGAAAGTGCTTCGTAAATGTGGTCAGAGCAGGAAGGAAACATCTGGCAAACAAAGATTTGAAAAGATGGAGATTTACGAATTTTGGGGAGCATTTAAAAAGACAGTTTGCACCAGATTTCAGAGTTATGAACAAATAAGAATGTCTGAACAAATATCCAAAAATAAAAACATAGCTTTGAAAAAATTAGTATGAGAAGATGAAAGGGGTGATGGAAAAGGGCTAAAGAGCTTTGGCAAAGTTTCCAAAGTGCATCTATGAGTAGCTCCTATCCATGGACTTAGAGAAGTGACTAGGAAGCAAGAGGTCACAATGGGACAATGACAACTTTGAGTGTTACTAGTTTCAAAAGCACTGGGTCAGGCTAACAAGTGGTCCTGACTTATTTTTTTTTTATTTTTTTTTTTTTTGTCCATATTAGTCTTACTGGACATTTTTTTTTTTTAATTTCCAGTTGGGGCTAAGATAGCGTGACTCGATTTAGGCTTAACCTGGTTATCTATAACACAGAAAGAACACAAATAATTAGTCAGGGAGAGGGAATTCTTACAGAGCATTCTGCTGAAGACAGAAATCCTTCTCAAAGGAAATGAATTAAAAACAAACAAAAAGACCTTTATTTTAAAACTGAGTATATCTTATGCAGGACAGAAACCAACACAATATCATCTCCCATTGGCTTTGCATAGTTGTCTATTTACACTTCCAGGATGGACATTTCTACTAACAATTTCCTGAGCCCAGTGAAAATTCACAGGCAGGGGACTGTGGTATTATGAGCAAATACTTTGTGTCATCAGGCTGCCAACAGGTAAAAATGAAACACTTTTCACCAAAGGTGGAGATTCCTTGTGAGAAGCATTACAGGCTGTGAATTAAATAGCATTCCTCTGCATAAACATGTGTTCAATTCAAGAACTCAAAATCCATGCCTTGAATTTCCCACAGAAAGAGGCAGCTCTGATTAAAGATGACAGTAGCTACAATGACAGCTTGGCATAAAGAGAACAAGGCATGCTACTTTAGGCAGATAACTCTGGAGGGCAGGTAACACTGGATAAATTAAAGAGCCGTGTCCCTTATAGCATGTGGAATGTACTATGTATTATTTCCAAGACTTCTAAAATCAAGTTTCCTTTAGATTTGGACTACAGGGTACAATGACATGTGGTTTTGATACTTATATAATTTGATTTCATATGTTTATAACTGCAGTATCATTTTATAGTAGAGATAATGTGTTATAAATTTCTCTAGGGGAACATTGTTATCATACATAAGCAAAAAAAAAACCCTCCTACATTTAATTTTTTAATTGTAAATTTATAAAAAATAAGGGGCTACATATTTGAAAAGTATTTCAGAGGTTATGGGAAGGGCTAGAGCCAAAAGAATTAGAAAAGAAAATATGTAATTACAGTTAATTAAACTAAAATGAAATTAAGAATACAATTTTTCAGTTGAAAGCTACGTAGCATCTATAGAAAATCAAACACTAAGACTTTTAGATTTATTTAGTACTTACTATTCTATAATGGACCTTCTTAGGCTTCTTTTCCTCTTAATTCTGAAAGCAACATTACTTATTCATATAAGAACTGATCAAAGCTTCATATGTAGCACAGTTCATATCAGAGAAAAAAAAAAGAGATCTTCAGAGTCATGAGTCCAATTCATAAAACGTTAATAGGGCCAGTTCATATTGTTTCCAGTACTTTCTTTGTCCAAACATGAAAGATGAAATATGGAACATTGTACTGAAAGTTATCTAAACTTCTTCTCTCTCTATGATACTGGTTAAAGATAAAACATGAATGCACTTTAAACAATTTGGTTTTTATCTAGCCTGGCTTAGTTAAATAATCTTTCATTTAAATGGCATGTTTTTATCATCTCACAACTTAAACAGGGAATTCCTAAGACAGAGTGATAACATAGCAAATGATGACTGAATTGGAAGGCAAAGGAACGGAAATGAATGCCAGTGTATTTCATTTTCCTTTCACTTCATTTTAGAGATATAGACCATGATAACTGGTATCTGAATCAATGGGATAAAAATCCTGGAAAGTGGGAATTAAAAATAAATGAGCTAGACCCCAAAAGGAAGTTATAGAAAACATAGCAAATGCTTTATCAGCACTCAAGCAAGCTTCATTACTGAGGGATTGCTGACATGGGAAAACATCAGGCATTAATACTTAAAGGGAAGCATGTCAATATATTTTATATTTTTTGTCTCTCTTTAAATGCATGTGAAACCGAGACTAGAGGGAGCAAAGTGAAATCTGTTGGCCTGTTGTGCATCTGCTACCTTGTCAAGGCTGTCTCCTTGAACCAAACTGATTTCCGGGGACAACTGCTAGCAGCTTCAGCAATACTTCTATGGAGACTGCCTGCAGAGAATAAGTCAGCCTCAGCTTCTGTTCTGAGGAGCTGCCCGATGTCGAGGAGATGCCAGTCAGTTTCAAAGCTCAGAGAATAGTGTAGAAAAAGAAACGTTATACCCTTGGTTCACTGACGTGTAAAACAATAAGTAATTTGTGATTTTGTTATTTGACCAATGGTTGTGTGTTTTACTGTTTGTTTTGTATGTTTGTTTGCTGTTCTTGTTATGGGGCTACTGAGGAAACAGTTCAGGGAACCCAATCCATGAGTTTGCATACACGAGGCAGATGCTCTGACACTGGTCCACATTCACAGTTGTGTTTAATATTTGAGAGAACTTGCAAGGTCAGATTATCATCAACTGAAGCACTATTGATATGGGAGAACAGATAACAACTTTTATCCAGACACCTTTTACACTTTGCAGGATTAAAGCTGGATCCTGAGGTAAACCTATTGGATGCCACAGTGCACACAACTCCCATTTTGAAATAAATAATGTTGTAGAATTGGTGTAGGATAGGTAATGTTACGGATTTGAAAATTCCATGTGTGAAATAATGATAATATCAACTAACTATCAGATTTTAATATAATATCAGCCATAATAGTATGGTTTTAGTGCCATTTTTTCTTTTTCTAATTAATTTTCAGTAAAAAAATTGGTAATAAAGTAGGATAAAGTGAATATATCATATTTATCTTAAAAGGTTATTTGCATTGTAAGGCGACACTATTGAGAAAGAGAACATTATTTGCACATCTACTTTTATTAATGGTATAAATGAATGTGTAGTCCTTTACTTCTGCACTGTTGGGTTTATCTTCAGCTGATTGTTGGTCTGTACAATTCCCTCCTAAATCTAATTCACTTAGCAGCATTGTTTACATGTAATCACAGGTGGCACTTAGTGTGAGGAAACAATAGGAGAAATGTTTCCTGAAAAAAAAAATGTAAATCCTTTAAGAGACATCAATAAAAATATACTTTTAGTATACACATAAATATTAGCAGGATTTACCCAGGTATCAGCAATTTGTCCATAATTTGTCCATTTACTCCTTATAGTTGAAACTTTCGTATTGGTCAGCTACTGCTTTAATTAGGTGTTCTGTCTGAATGGTGATTTTTTTTAAAGTTTTAGGGTTTTTTATTTTTATTTTTAAGCATGTGTGTTTCATTTGAATGTATGTATATATAGTATGTTTGTGGCTCACCCAATGCTCAGGATATGGGAACAGATCACCTAAATTTAGTGTTATGGATGCTTATAAGGACCAGATGTCTATCCTCTACAAGAATGAAAAATGCTTTTAACTGCTGAGCTATCTCTCCAGCAATATGAATGGCGATTTATTATAATGTAGCTATAAAACAGCCATTTAGATTAGCGAAAGTAATCAGTTGTTAATAATTGGTAATGATGGTAGTATAGGAACAATTAGGTTTTTTTTAGGAACGAATAGAAAATTGCAGTGCCCTAAACCTGTCTGCAAGCTGCAAGAAAATTACAGCCAATATCTTTTATTGTCATAAGATACTAGCTATCTTTTATGAGAGACAGGGAAGTGAAAGCCATCCAAGAAAATCCATCAATGACTATGATTTATGAAGAAAAAATTCCATCAGGTTTTCCTATTATTTGTTTGTTGTTTGTTTATTTGGTTTTTTTTTTTTTTTTTTTTTTTTTTTTTTAGATAATGTTTCACTATGTTCCCCTTGCTGACCTACAACCCAATATGTAGACCATGCTGGCCTTGAACTCCAAGAGAGCCAATTGTCTCTACTCTACAATGCTGGGATTAAAGGCCTTTGGTCCTATGACCTGAAACAAGTCCATCATACTTGAATGTGAGGCCACACATGTACATTGAACCATGGAGACACAATGCAGGCTCAGAGGTGACCGCTATTTCACCCGTAGCATGTTTTGTTTCATGTATATAACATGTTAGAAAAGTCATCTCTTTCAATCAAGATAGCAGGATACTTATGTATATTGCCATCATAGTGACACATCTGGCCTCAAAAAAATGTGAACTCTTTTTCATTTAGGAGAAGAAAAAAACAGCCGGCATGGTGGCACATATCTAATCCCAGCACTTAGGAGGCGGAGGCAGGGAGAGCTATGTGAGTTCCGAGTCTACATAGTAAGTAAGCTCCAGTAGAGCCAGGGCTCTGTAGAGAGACCCCTTCTCAAAACAACAAAAATAAAAAGATGCAAAATGGAGAAAACAACAACAAAACAATAATCTAGGGTCAGCGATTGAGCTCAGCAAGAATCTTGTTGAAAAGCATGAGAGCCTCATTTCCAGCCCTGTGACAGTGGGTGGAAGGAGAAAACAAAAGTTGTGCTCTGGCATGCACACATGCAGTTGTGCCATGTTAGGCTCACCCCATCTAATAAATGAAAAACTACTTAAAAAATCGAACAAGTAACCTGAGATTGAGGGAAGAAATAACCGCAATAATATTTGCCACAGCTAATCAGAAAAGAGTTTCAAGATTTTCAGTACTTAAAAAAGAAGTCTTATCAAAGTGTTTTAAGTAAATAATATAAATGAAGCGCCATGTACACAAACAAATTTTATTCCTATCAGCACTGTGACTGGCAGCTGCCATTGCCTTCCCTTCCTACACTTCCATCACATTTTAGAAATGTTAGAACCTTCATAGAGAGCTGCTTGCCTAGAGAGAAAGCGAGGCTTTCCTCATTAGCACACGGTTGTGGTCCACAGGGGAGCCAGCATTTGATTATTAATGGGAACTGTTTAGGCCATTAGCTGTCACCTGTTTCAAAACCTTGTGTGATGCTTTTTAGCTTTGGATGCTCTTTCCTGCTGTCAAATTTAGTTAAAATGTGCCTCTGGGATCAAATATCATAAGGGGGAAGACACAGTCAGAACAATTTCATAAATCTTCCTCCTGTAGGAATCCTGGTTGAAAACTAAATTAATTCTTAATACATACTATTTAGCACTAGCTGCATAGCTCTTGAAACCTTAGGATAGAGACAATATTTATTAATAATGTCCTGAGGTTTTAGAGCCAGTGTGTACTCTTATAATTCATTTTATCTCTTCTAAAATAGCTGTTGCTATAAATTGATTTCTTTCCCATGATGTTTGAAGTTCCTGTCAAGGTTCTGATTTTATTTAAATCCTTGATAATTATGTTAATTCAAGCCTCCTCTTAGATATCCATAGCATTATAAAATTTAAACTTTGGAATCGTGCATGTGCTACCGGCGTTAACCTGAGCACCGTCATGAACACGTAGAGAATATTTTTAAAAACGTATTACTTTGATAATTCAACAGAAGTAGAATGATGAAGACAAGTCATGTTTAATGCTATTCACATTTACCCACTTTTTCAGAGAGTAAAAATGAAAAACTTAGGGCCTCCAGAATGAGGATTCTTTATAGTGTAGTTAATTATGATCCTGAATGGGAAGTAATGCAGTTTTAAGCTTCATATTTAACACATAGGTCAATGAATACCGATTAGCTGAATTTAAATATGAAATGGCATTACAGTAATTAAATAAAATGGCTTTATTTGACTTTTAAAACAACTACTATTATTAAGTCATAAGCCACTAAATTTCAGGAAAAACATTATTCATTTTATAAACTAGTCCAAAAAAAATATTGGAATTTTACCAAACACAGACACACACACATACAAAAAGAAACAAGAAGAAGAACAACAAGAAGAAGAAGAAGAAAAAGAAGAAAGAAGGACACTAGGTAAGACTATCACCATTTAAAGCTGAAGATAGCATGTCGCCTCATGAAGCATGAACGAGGAAAGGAATGTATGAATGATGAGTCCAGTGCATGTTCCCATTGCTGGCCTACGACTCCCTATGTAGACCATGCTGGCCTTAAACTCCAAGAGAGCCAACTGCCTCTTTTATACAGCATTTGTACAGCATCCCAGTTCAAGCAACAGAACTCAAGAACGCTTGTGTCCTTTAGTGGCAAATACATTGCTATAGCCTTTTTGTGAAGTAGACTATTGTCTCAATCCTCAAGTCACAAGCACAGCGTGAAACTTTTACTACCTTTAACATGGATAGCTGGTCACTGCAGGGAGATTTATGGTGAAAATAATTCAAACTTTAAAATACCTCCTGGGAATCAAAATCACAGGTTATCATGCTCTGTATATTGTGCGGTAGCAGAAGAGTTGTAACGATTTGTATTTCTTTTTTTTTTTTAGAAATAGAGTCCAAATCTGATTGTAAATAAAAACGTTAAAACAGGAGCATTTATCAAGCAAGTGTAAATACAGGAATATATATACTGTTTATGTCAAGAGTAAGTGAATGATGTTAAAAGGCAAAATAGCATGTTTAAAATTAAGATACAGCTTAACTTTTAGATTTTTTTAGATTAGCATATCACTGTGCCCATGATCATTCATGGTATTAAACTTTATCTCTTTGTGTATATGATTTTTGTAAACATTTAATAGATATTATGTATATGTTTATTAATTATAAATTTGATGGAATGGACAACTAAAATAGATGGGTGGGCAAATGAAAAAAAAATTTCTTTTGGATACTCCTGTCTCCTGAAAGTTTTAGCAGGCACCTAGTTGTGTTTGTTCATAGTATATGCCTCCAGTGTAGTTATAAAATATTGACTTTACTCATGGTCTCAAAAGTCTCCAACCAAGTACCATTCATGGAGATAACCTAGAACCCCTGCTCAGATGTAGCCCATGGCAGTTTAGTGTCCAAGTGGGTTCCATAGTAATGGGAAGAGGAACTGCCTCTGACATAATCTGATTGGCCTGCTCTTTTATCACCTCCCTCTGAGGGGGAAGCAGCCTTACCAGGCCACAGAAGATGAAAATGCAGCCACTCCTGATATGATCTGATAGACTAAGATCAGAAGGAAGGAGAGGAGGACCTCCCCTATCAGTGGACTTGGGGAGGGGCATGCGTGAAGAAGGGGGAGGGAGAGTGGCTTTGGGAGGGGAAAAAGGAGGGGCTTATGGGGTAGATACAAAATGAATAAAGTGTAATTAATAAAAGATAAAAAAGTAAATAAATTAATTTAAAAAAGTCTCCCTTCATCATAAAAATAATAATTCCAGTGTGATACAGAAAACATATTCTATGTACAAGCTAGCAGGAACATTGCTTGTCTACCCTCCCATTTTATGTTGGAGAGAAAAGCTTCTAAGAAGGAAGTGATGATATAATCAGTTCTGAGTAATGCTCTGTCTTTGGAAGGATGAGCCTCAGGCTCACAGTGATGCTAAATGGAAATGAAACCTCCACAAGAAGAACAGAACTAAAAAAAACCCTGGGTCCATGAATAGTACTTGGTTGGAGTATGAGTCTCTGGGAAGTTCCCTGTGTTCAAATTTTCTTGTTCTGTTGCTCTCCTTGGGAGCAGCCTTACCAGGCCACAGAAGATGACAATGCAGCCACTTCTGATGAGAACTGATAGTCTAAGATCAGAAAGAAGGAGAGGAGAACCTCCCCTATCAGTGGACTTGGGGAGGGGCATGCATGTAGAAAGGGGAGGAACGGTGGGATCGGAAGGGGAGGAGGGAGGGGCTTATGGGGGGATACAAAATGAATAAAGTGTAATTAATATTAGTAATAATAAAAAAGAATAGCTTTTGAAAAAAAAAGATTTAAACAACAACAACAACAAAAAAAATTCCTGGGTCCAAAGGGGCCTGCAGAGACCAATATTCCAACTAAGGACCAATCATGGAGAGGACCACGACCCCTTGCTCCGAGGAAGCCCATAGGAAGCTCAGATTCCGAGATGGTTCCCTAGTAAGGGTGGCAGAGGCTCTTCTCTAACATGAACTAAGTGGCAGGCTCTTGGAGCACCTCCCCAGGGGAAGTGGAGCTTTTCTAGGCCACAGAGGAAGATGGTGCAGCCAGTCCTGATGAGACCTGATAGGCTAGGGTCAGATAGAAGGGGAGGAGGTCCTCCCCTATCAGGAAACTAGGGAAAGGGCATAGAGGGAAAGAGAGGGTGGGTGGGACTTGTTGGAGACCAGGGAGGGGGCTGCAGCGGGGATACAAAGTGAATAAATCATACTAAATACATAAAATAAATTAAACTTAAGCAAAAGGAAGTAAAACCTGGAGATTATTTTTTTCTTGAGAAGGTGAGCACCAGGGGTCAAAAGATGCTTATAATCTAGTCCCCTATCCTCTCTTTAATCCCTTATCTTGTACCTGCTCCAGGTTTACAAACTTTTATGTAAATGTGAGAGAGATTCCTAGGTGTAAAGCAATGCAATAGTAATTATTAATGTCAAAGTGTTCCATTTATAAATTTGACACCAATTCTAGAGATGAATTTAGCATGAAAATGATGTGTATAACAATATGTGCCAGGATACTTGCATCTAGCTAAATGAAATCCCCATCCCTCACAGTGTTGTTTAAAACACTATGCATACCAAATAACTGTCAAAGCCTGCTACTTCCTTGCTTTTGATTTCAAAGTGTGAACTGACAGAAACTATGAAACCTTTTGCCCTCCACAGAATCTGTGCTCAGAAATTTTATTAACAATACAACTACCCCGAACTGAAGCTAACATTTTAATCCAAATATTTTTTTTTACTAGAAAGCATTATGAGTTTGAAAGAAAAAAAAAAGGCAGAGAGCATTGCCTTCAGTGATAAGAGACTGAAAAGCAGCTAAGAACATTCTCTAGAACTACACATGTTGAAAGGAATTTTCTCTTTATTACTGTAGCCCTTCCTGTTTCTCTAAAATATGAGATACTTTAAAACAAGAGAACAGATATAGCAAAATCACCAAAGTTAACTCTAAGAAGAATTTATGGCAAGAGCCTTTGTCTAGGAGACATTAAATACTGGAACAGACAGTATCTTGAATAGCGGTTCTAACAGAAAGAAGAGTCATTCCTCATATAGCCATTTCTTACACTGAGCTTTGATAAAAACCAAGGGTACAATGCCATATCATCATTCTGTGAAGGCATCTCTGGAGGGGGCTACATAAATGTCTAGAAGGTACCTCTCTGATGACCTGACTTGCTCTGTGGATGAAGTCTAGAAAATCTAGAGAAGAATGAGGTTCTTGTAGAGACTCGGTTCCTAACATCTTTTGAATGAGTTGTTCATTAGGTTTATGAAAAGTGAGATTTCTTCTCACTGTTCAAATATCTTTTCTGTGTTTCATCCTGAGTAAACCAACAAAACCTAGTAGCAACACAGAGAACATTAACAAGGGTCTGCTGTTTTGTCACCTTTACTGAAAATGAGTTCACAGTTTTACTGAAGTCTTCTTGTAATTGTTAGATATAGGCACTTTTCATATCATGCTATTTTAAAGAAAAATTTGAAACATACAGAGAGATTAACTAAATTCTCTGTGCTCACTAGTATTAGCTAAATTTTGGAGTGTAAATAACTCATGCCCCCAACTCTGTACGTTTTTATGCCTTAAGTCATAGGTGAGGAAGCTAACTTCAATAGTAAATAAAATTATTTTCCTTGTATTAAACGCATAAAGTTTTTTTTTCACACAGTCATGTAAGTAGAGAGAGGCATGAATTTAAAAAGCAGGTCGAATCTAATTCTAACAACTAGATTAAAAACCCTTTAAAGAGCCTGCCACTGAGCTCATGACAAAGATAGCCTCTGCTCCCCTTACTACGAAACCCACATGGAGACTAAGTCTTTGGGCTACATCTAAGCAGGGGTTTTATATCCTCTCCATGCAGCCTTGCCAGGCCACAGAGGAAGATAATGTGGCCAGTCCTGATGAGACCTGATAGGCTAGGGTCAGAGAGAAGAGAAGGAGGTCCTCCCCTATCAGGGAACTAGGGAAAGGGCACTCAGGGAGAAGAGGAAGAGAGGGTGGGACTGTGAGGAGATGAAGGAGGGGCCACAGCTGGGATACAAAGTGAATACATTGTAATAAGTAATAATAAATAAAATTTAAGGAGATTAAAACAACCTTTAGAGTTCTTGTTTATAAATTATGGTAGATATAATTTTGACCTAGAAGATTTTGGCTAGAAAATCATTACTATTATATCAATCCACCAAATAAGAAACTAAACATAACTTCTTGATATGAATTCATTCCTTGAGCACACGACTTTATATCAGAACCTGCTGTGCTTTGCCAATCATGCTGCTTAAGAATTACAAACAGGGGTTCTAGGTTATCTCCATGCATGGTACTTGGTTGGAGTATGAGTCTCTGGGAAGACCCCTGTGTTCAAATTTTCTGGTTCTGTTGCTCTCCTTGTGGAATTCCCATCCTCTCCAGCTCTTACTATTTCCCACTTCTTACATAAGATTCCATGCACTCTGCCCAACAGTTGGCCATAAGTCTCAGCATCTGCTTTGATAGTCTGCAGGGAAGAGCCTTTCAGAGGCCCTCTGTGGTAGGTTCCTAACTTGTTTCCTGTTTTCTTCTTCTTCTGATGTCCTTCCTCTTTGCCTTTCAAGATGGGGATTGAGCGTTTTAGTCAGGGTCCTCTCTCTTGATTAGTTTCTTTAGATGTAGAAATTTTAGTATGTTTATCCTATATTACATGTTTATATGAGTGAGTATATAACTAGAACCCCTGCACAGATGTAGCCCATGGCAGTTCAGTGTCCAAGTGGGTTTCATAGTAATGAGAAGAGGGACTGTCTCTGACATAATCTGATTGGCCTGCTCTTTGATCACCTCTCCCTTAGGGGGAGCAGCCTTAGGGCCACAGAATATGACAATGCAGCCACTCCTGATGTGATCGATAGACTAAGATCAGAAGGAAGGAGAGGAGGACCTCCCCTATCAGTGGACTTGTGGAGGGGTATGCATGAAGAAGGGGGAGGAAGGTGGGATTAGGAGGGGAGGAGGGAGGGGTTTAAGGGGGGATACAAAGTTAATAAAGTGTAATTAATAAAAAAATAAAACAAAATAAAATAAAGAAAATACTAATTCTCTTCATAAGTACATAAAGGTAAAAAAAAAAAGAAACTGAATAATAAGAAAGACCATAGAGAAGATGTTTAATCCTAAAAAAAAGAATTACAAACAGTTAGAGAGGTCCTAAGTCAAACCTAAGAGATGTCTACAGAACTTTTCACCCAAATTCAAAAGCGTATACCTTCTTTTCAACACCTCATGGAACCGTCTCAAAAATAGACCATGTTGCTGCTCAAAAAGCAAGCCCCAGCAGATACAAGAAGATTTAAATAATTCCTTGTATCTTCTCTGTCTGCCATGGTCAAAGCTGAACCTCAACAACAACAGAAATAGCAAAAAGCCTACACACACATGGAAACTGAACAACTTGCTATTTAATGACAGCTGGGTTAGGGAAGAAAGAAATTAAAGGCTTCCTAGAATTCAATGAAAATGAAGGCACAACATATCCAAACTTATGGGACACAATGAAAGCAGTGCTAAGAGGATAGTTCATAGCACTAAGTGCCTTCAAGAAGAAATTTGACACATTTCATACAAGCAACTTAATAGCTCACCTGAATTCTCTAAAAGAAAAGAAGCAAACACACCCAAAAGGAATAGACTGATGAAAATATTCAAGCAAATGGCTGAAATCAATAAATTAGAAATAAATAGAACAATTCAAAGAATCGATGAAACCAAGAGCTGTTTCTTTGAGAAAATTAACAAGATAGACAAGCCCTTAGCCAATCTAACTAAAAGGCAGAGAAAAACTGTCCAAATCAGCAAAATCAGAAATGAAAAGGGGGACATAACAACAGACACTGAGGAAATCCAAACAATCATTAGGTCTTATTACAAAAGCCTATACACAACAAAATTTGAAAATCTAAATGAAATGGACAGTTTTCTTGATAGATTACACTCACCAAAATTGAATCAAGATCAGGTAGAAAGTTTGAATAGTCCTATATCTCCCAAGGAAATAGAAGCAGTCACCAAAAATCTCCCTTCCAAAAAACAAAACAAAACAAAAAAAAAAAAAAACAAAAAAAAAACAAAAACGGGGCCAGATGGTTTCATCATAGAATTCTAAACAGGCCTTCAGAGAAATGCTAACTATTCCACAAAATAGAAACAGAAAGAACATTACCAGCTTCACTGTATGAAGCCACAGTCACCTATACCTCACAAAGACCCAGCAAAAAAAGATAACTTCAGACCTATCTCTCTCATGAACATTGAAGCAAAAATACTCAATAAAATACTGGAAAACTGAATCCAAGAGCATATAAAAGATATCATCCACCATGACCAAGTAGGCTTCATCCCAGGCATGCAAGGGTGGTTCAGTATATGGAATTCCATCAATCTAATCCATCATATAAACAAACTGAAGTTGAAAAACCACATGATCATCTCCATAGACACCAAAAAAAGCATTTGACAAAATCCAACACCTGTACATGTTTAAAGTCTTGAAAAGATCAGGGATAAAAGGCACATACCTAAACATAGTAAAGGAAATATACAGCAAGCCTATAGCCAACATCAAACTCAATGGAGAGAAACTTAAATCAATCCTATTAAAATTAGGGACAAGACAAGGCTGCCTCTTTCTCTGTATCTCTTCAACATTGTGCTTGAAGTCCTAGCTAGAGCAATAAGACAACTAAAGGAGATCAAGGGGATAAAAATCAGAAAGGAAGAATTCAAAGTATCACTATTGGCAGATGATATGATAGTATATCTGAGTGAGCCCAAAATTCAACCAGAGAATTCCTTCAGCTGATAAACACCTTCAGCAAAGACGCTGGAAAGAAAATTGACTAAAACAAAACAAAACAAAAATTCAGAAGCCCTCCTGTATACCAAAGACAAAAAGGCCAAGAAAGAAATTAAGGAAACAACACCCTTCACAATATCCACTAAAAACATAAAGTACCTTGGTGTGACTCTAACCAAGCAGGTGAAAGACATGTTTGAAAAGAAACTTCAAGTCTCTGAAGAAAGAATTAGAAGAAGATAACAGAAGATGGAAATATCTCCCATGCTCATGGATCCGTAGGATAAACATAGTGAAAATGGTTATTCTGCCAAAAGCAATCTAAAGATTCAATGCAGTTCCCATCAAAATACCAAAACAATTCTTACAGAACTTGAAAGAAAAATTTTCAACTTCAAATGAAAAAACAAAAAACCCAAAATTTCTAAAATGATCCTGAACAACAACAGATCATATGGAGGTATCTCCATCCCTGATCTCAAGCTGTACTACAGAGCAATAGTAATAAAAACAGCATGGTATTAGCATAGAAACAGAAAGGAGGATCAATGGAACAGAATAGAAGACCCAGAAATAAATCCACACACCTATGGATAATTGATTTTTCACAAAGAAGACAAAACCATTCAATGGGAAAAAGACAGCATCTTCAACAAATGGTGCTGGTTCAACTGGATGTCTACATGCAGAAAAACGAGAATAGATCCCTATTTGTCACCCTGCACAAAATTAAAATCCAAGTGGATCAAAGACCTCAACGTAAAACCAGACACACTAAATCGATTAGAAGAAAAATTGGGGCAGAGCCTAGAACTTATTGGCATAGGAGACAACTTCCTGAACAGAACACCAACAGCACAAGCTCTAAGATCAACAATCAATAAATGGGACCTCATGAAAATAAAAAGCTTCTGTAAAGCATAGGACACTGTCATCAGAACAAAACAAGAGCCTAGAGATTGGGAAAGTATCTTCACTAACCCTATATCTGAGAGAGGGCTAATTTCCAGAAAATATAAAGATCTAAAGAAGTTAAAAAGCAACAAGTCAATTAAAAAATGGGGTATGGAGCTAAAGAGAATTCTTGGTAGAGGACTATAGAATGGCAGAGAAACACTTAAAGAAATGCTCAATGTTCTTAGCCATCGGGGAGATGCAATTCAAAACGACCCTGAGATTTCACCTTAAACCCATCAGAATGGCTAACATCAAAAACTCAAGTGATAATACATGCTGGAGAGGCTGTGGATAAAGGGGAACCCTCCTCCATTGCTGGTGGGAATGTAAACTTGTACAACCACTTTGGAAATCAATCTGGCACTTTTCCAGATAATTAGGAATAGTACTTCCTCAAGATCCAGCTATACCACTCCAAGGCATATATCCAAAAGATGCTTACATACACAACAAGGACATTTTCTCAACCATGTTTGTAGCAGCTTTATTTGTAATACCCAGAATCTCGAAACAACCCAAATGTCCCTCAATGGAGGAATGCATATAGAAATTGTGGTACATTTGCACAATGGAATACTACTCATCAATTAAGAACAAGAAAATCATGAAATTTGCAAGCAAATGGTGGGATCTAGAAAAGATCATCCTGACTGACATATCCCAGAAACAGAAAGACACACACGGTGTATACTCACTTATAAGTGGATACTAGACCTATAATACAGATAAACATACTAAAATCTGTACAGCTAAAGAAGATAAACAAGAAAGAGGTCCTGGGTTAAGATGATCAACCCTCACTTAGAAAGACAAATGGGATGGATATTGGAAGAATATCCATCAGGACAGGAGTCTACCACAGAGGCCCTCTCAAAGACTCTAACTAGCAGTGTATCAAAGCAGATGCTGATACTCATAACCAAAATTTGGGCAGAGTGCAGAGAATCATATGAAAGAAGGGGGGTTAGTAAGACATGGAAACGACAGGAGCTACATGAGGACCAAATATATCTGGGTACAGGGGTCTTTTCTGAGACTGATTCTCCAACCAAGGACCATGCATAGATATAATCTTGAACACCTGCTCAGACTTAGCCCATGGCAGCTTAGCATCCAAGTAGGTTTCCCTAGTAAGTGGAAAGGGGACTGTTTCTGACATTAACTCAGTGGCTGGCTCTTTGACCTCCCCCCTCCCTGCTGAGAGAGGAGCAGCCTTGCTAGGCCACAGAGGAGGACATTACAGGCAGTCCTGGTGAGACCTGACAAGCTAGGGTCAGATGGAAGGGGAGGAGGACCTCCCCTATCAGTGAACTTAGAGAGGGGCAGGGAGGAGACAAGGGAGAGAGGGGGATTGGGAGGGAATGAGGGAGGGGGCTACAGCTGGGAAACAAAGTAAATAAACTGTAATTAATATAAAAAAGAACAATTTCTTAAAAAAATAAGAATTACAAAAAGAAGGTCTTGCCTTCTCATGGTTTTTGACAGTACCTTAATAGTAGGTTGGAGATAGTAGATGAATGGTTTGGAGATAATTTCTAAGTGCCATAGATAATTATGAGTACAAGTAATATACAAACTAAGCCTCCATTCTAAGTTAATGTAGTATAAAGTTTGTATATGTAGGTGTTGCTGGGAGCAAAAGAGCTCAGAATGAGAAGGCAGCTTACTGAAGTTAAAAAAGTAAGACTTACAAATTATTAAGACAGTGAAGAAATATGTTACACTGAAATGTTCATATATTTACACATGTTTTAGTCAACAAAACAATTTTAGTGTTAGATTTTTTTTAATAATGAATAGGTCATATTCAATTCTAATGGCAAAATTAAAACTTGATATATTTTTAATGTTTTTTTATAGAAGTGTCTTATTTTTGTGAGTTGCAAATGCATGCAAAATTCATGATAGGAAGTCACCTATCATTTCTCACAATGTGGCAGAATAAAGCAACTACATGGCCTTGTAAACTAGAGGGTTCACTTTTAGATTACAAAGCACTATCTCTACAAGAAGCAAGCATTGATTTTTTCCCCCACATAATAATGGCAGTTATTCTTCAGATCAGGATAGAATGTGTAGAGACAATTTAAAGAAGTGTTTTCTAGTGTCTTGCATTCACTGCATGACTATGAATCAGAAACCATGTGTTCCAGTGGCATTTGCTTGAATAACTCACTTTCTCCCATAATCAGTATAAATCCACTTTAATATTCACTCAATAGTGTCCAAAATTTCTGGATAACTACATTTTCTGAAGTTATTTAAAATCTTAAAATTTTAGAACACAAAGAATAAAACATTTCCCATATATAAGTGCAAGCAGTCCTTGTCAGAATCTCAGAATCTTTTCTGTCACATACTTAAATGTCTCATATGATATGTGATTGAATAGAACAGTAAAATTAGGAAATTAAAAAATAATTATTGTTATCTGAAATATAAGAAAATGCCCATGTTTCTACTGGGATAGAAGATTAGTTATATCTTCATGAGGAAAGTCTATGTATGACAGCATAATGGCACTGGCACCTGGAGTCTGCAATTACTCAGCTATGAGATTTGTTAGTAAATTAAGCTGGGTGTTTAGAGTATGAAATTATATCGTATGGAAAATGAAATGTAAGTATTCGGTGTATAAAATACGCATACGAAAGCATTGTTTTTTCATCACCTGCAATCTATTTAGATTTCAGCAAGGATACTTTGGAGCAGTTGCAGGTTCTAAGGTCCAGTTGAGCATCAGAAAAGTGCAATGACTCAATGCTATTGATTTGAACAGCCTACTCAACAGTTTATCTTTGATGTAAAAAAAAAATTGATATCACAAATGGAGAAATAATTTTACCCTCAATGAGCCTAATTTTATATCAAAATCAAATAAAAATATTCCACCTCCCAATGTTTACAAAGTATTTGAGGGAAACCGTCATGCTTATTTATGTTAATACAATTTGAAATGCTAATTTTGACCTATGTAATTTACCTTTACTCAATATTTGATAAAAATTAGACCTATGGAAAATGCACCTTCTTTCAGAAATGTACATGTACTTTAATTCTGTTTCTGACCAGTGATCATAGGGAAATGTTCTTGTGTTAAACAGTCATGAACTGTTGTTGTAGCAATATAGCAATATGTTTGTGGTATTAACGTGACTATGTTTTGTTATTTGATATTTTACTATTTTCCATATAGTACATTTTTATATCTTCCAACTCCTAATCCTACCTAGCTCTCCACCAACTTTATGTTCTCTATCTCTTTGTATTTTTTCTCTCTTTGTATCTCACTATCCTATTTCTGTCTCTCTTCTCTGTCCCCTCCCTCTCTTCTCTCTCAACACTATAAAAACACAAAAAAATCAAAGCAAAAAAAAAAAAACAAAAACTAATATGGCAAAAAAATACCCAGAATAAATAAAACAAAATATTAATAAAATAGTCATGAAGTAGGTTTTGCGTTAGCCACCTATTCCTGGGCATCAGCCTCCTCTATAGCATGGTTGCTCTAACTAGTGACATAAACAGTTTATTTACAATGGAAGCCAGATTTCCACTTTGCCAGCTGGTGTCAAATGGCTTTGTTTAAGATTAGACCACATGTTCACTTCAAACTCTTAGTGTTGAGTCCTCTTCGGGCTTGAACTTGAAAATTACTTGTGCATGTAGTCACAGTCTATGTGAATGGACTCTACATCTTATTATACAGACACATGCTCACTTATGGTCATTGGGCTCAATTCATAATAGTCAGAAATAGGAAGCAGGCAAAACATCCCTAACCTGATAAATGACAGTGAAAAATGGTGTATTTACACAACCATTACTGGTGAGAATGTAATCTTGTACAGTCACTTTGGAAATCAATCTTGTGCTTTCTCAGAAAACTGAGACAAGTGCTACCTCAAGACACAGGTAGACTAGACTACTCCTGGGCATATATTCAAAAGATGATCAACCGTACAACAAGGACATTTGCTCAACTATGTTCATAGCAGCTTTATTAGTAATAGCCAGAATCTGGAAACAACCTAGAAGTCCCTTAAAAAATTGATATGGATACAGAAATTGTTGTACATTTACACAATGGAATGCTATTCGGCTATCAAAAACAAGGAAATTATGAAATTTGCAGCCAAATAGATGGAACTAGAAAAGATCATCCTGAATGAGGTATCCCAGAAGCAGAAAGGCATATATAGTACTTATCACTTATAAGTAGATATTAGCCATATAATATAGGATAAACATACTAAAATCTACAAACTAAAAGAAGCTAAACTGCCAGGAGGACCATATGGAAGATGTTTAGTTCTCATTCAGAAGGGAAAACAGGATGGGAGCCTACCCCTGATTGCCTCTAAAAGAATCGAACCAGCAGGGGAATGTAGTCAATACAGAGACTCACAGCCAAAATTTGGACAGAACACAGGAAGTCTTACAGAAGAAGAGGTATATAGAAGAGTATGGAGGAGAGTATAGAAGAGTATGAGCTGCACAAGGAGCTAAACAAAGCGAAAAGAAGCTTGGCCCAGGGAAGACTGATGCATCAACCAAAGACCATGTATAGAGAGGACCCGGACCCTCTGCTCAGATGTAGCCCATAGAGAGTTCAGTCTCCATGTGAGTTCCCTAGTAAGGGGAGAAGAGACAGTCTCTGACATGAACTCAGTTGCCTGTTCTTTGACCACTTCTCTCTGGTGGGTCAACCTAGCCAGCCCACAGAGCAAGAGGATCCAGGCACTCCTGGTGGGACCTATAGGTTAGATTCAGACCATAGGGGTGGAGGACTTCCTCTATCAGTGGACTGGGGACGAGGGATAGGGGAGGAAGAGGAAGGGAGGGTGAGATCAGGAGGAGATGAGAGAGGGGGTTACAAAGTGAATAAAATGTAAATAATAATAATAATAATAATAATAATAATAATAATAATAATGGGACTTTGCCCTCAGAATCAGGTAGGTGGTTGCTATTTTGTAACAGATATTTCATCTTGAAAGATTTTTTGTTTGTTATTACTTATATGCTATGTGTGGGCATATGCACATTAGTGCAGATGTCTATGGAAGACAGAGATTTTGGAACCCTTGAAGCTAAAGTTGCAGGTAGTTTTGAGCTCTTGCATCAGTGCAAGTAAACCAAACTGAGCTTCTCTGCAAGAGTCGTGGGCTTTCCTAAATCTGGGCCATTTTGGTAGTCCTTGAAAGCCATTTTAAAATTCATTTAATACAGATAATATTTCTACCAGAAAATAAAATAAAAATATGCTTAAAGCCTAATATAGAAATTAGAAAAAGTACTTATTTTGAAATTTTAAATATAACAAATTTAAAATACTTTGCAAACTCCCAATTTTTATGGTAACATTACTTTTCAGTATCTATAATAAATTGTTTTACTTTTAAACCATTATTCCTTTCATTTTCAATTAATCATTTGTCACCTTGTCTTGGACAAGGTATGTTTTACATAGCCATGGAGTGCTACAAGCGAAAGACTCGGTCTTTCAAGGATTTACAGTATAATTAAGAAGACAGAGTATATTAAAAAAGACTCATAGTGAGAGTTATATACGTGAACTGTCAAAGGAGGGGAGAAGGTAATACACTCGGTAGAAAAAAGAAGTTTGAAGTCATGATAAATATGAAGTGTGCCACTGACATTATTTTAAAATTATTCTATCATAATAAACAAAGTTAAGACAGTAACCAATGAAAAATATGCCACTTATTATAACGATGAACCCTGCCTTTCTATACCCAAGCCCTCTTGTGGACAGGATTGCTTTATGAATTTCCAACAAGATGCTCTATGTATGATAATGTCAGCAACCAAACGTTAGAAGTAGAGACCAGCTGTGTCAGATATATTTTTTTTACTATTTAAAGGTCACTAGTTACAATTTTAAATGGCTTATGTTTTACACCATTGGATTAGGCAGAATCTTAGTATCTGGAATTTTTCAAGTAACTAAAGTGATTTTCTCTGAAATTATGAATTATGAAATATTTGAACAAAATATAAGAACATGTATTTTCTTTCCAAGACAGGAAAGGCGCAAGGTGAGAACAGCAATGCACTATTTCTATCCCCCTTATTTAAGTGCTAGCAACCAAAATACTTGTATTTTTGGATATCTGTTTTATTAAAAACAAACAAATGTAAATAATCATTTATGTTGAAAATTACCAAGAACTTTTTACTTAGAGCTGCAAATGAAATATTTCTTAATTGTGTGAAAGAATTCTCAGTGCCCTTAAAAATGATATGTAGGAATCCTAGGAATATATTTTTTTAATTAACAGTTAAGATTTATCAGTGGCAATTATGATGTTCTATCCCTCAAGTAGTAATGTCTGAGCATCTGAAGCTGTCTGTTATACTGTGCTGGGAGGTGTTCATTGATATAGGTGCTCTTTGTCTGTGACTGTATGTGCTAAGTGATTAGCTATCTAAGTAATTAGAGTGTTCACGTCATTTTGTATCCTAGTGACACTGCAAAGAAACCTGGACTTAATGCTTTCAAACAATGTAAAGAATAAAAACCATACATCAAACTCTGCTGTCCTCAGCATCTATGTATAAAACACAGGGGGTATACATTGGCCTTGAAATTATATAGTCCACTTATTACCAAGAGAAAGTCAAATGCTCCCTCCTCTTGAGGAATATTCCAGATGATGGATATCGTGTGACCTGAAGTTTACAGGCAGAAAACATTTTACATTGGTTTCTTATTCAAATGTTAGAGATTTTTTCACAAGCAATTTATGTAGGTACAAGATTCTTAAAATGTCCTTTGGGCACATCTGTCTTCCCAATTTCATCAATTCAGCTGAATATAATACCCGTGTCCCCAGGTAAAAGTCATGATGCAATTCTATCAGACAGTTGGTGTACTTTCGCAGTGTGGGTGTGAGAGCTAATTTTGTCCTTAAGATTCTGAAACTTCATTAACAGTCTTAACACATTCGCTGAAGCTTTCGAAACCTCTCAGGCTTTAACACTTACACCACTGCAGAGCTGGAGAGAAAGAAAAATAAAATGTATGCTTGTGTAGAAAGAACATTTCCCTGCTTGGCAGCGTATACAGCTCCAGTGTACATGTCAAGATCTGAGTTCTAAAATGTCATGCTGTGGAAGCCTTTGGGCAATGCACAGTTGCAGCCACGAGAAATGTATTTTTACATGTATACAAGCACAGAGAAGTGCTTTCCAGAAATCAATGAATAAGAGACAAGGGTAGGCTTGATTATAGAACTGCCCACAGCTACTAAAGACCTAGGTGGCCCTTTCCCTTTTTAGTTCATTTTACAAACCTCTAAGATCCACCTGACTCATTATTAAATTTAACTTGACACGTTCCAATGATTAATCTAGCATAAAACTGTCTGCTTTTGAATGAAAACATTTATCACAGGCAGACCTGATGGTACACAACTCTTCTCCCAGCTGCAGAGGAAGCCAGGGCAGGGATATCATGAATGTATTGCTATCCTGGTCTGCTCAGTAAAATCTTTTCTAAAGGGGTTACAGATGTAGCTCTATGGTAGAACACTTCCCTAGCAAACACAAGACCCTGAAAAGAATTGCAAATGTCTGTGTAGACATGGACTGAGCAGGAACCACATTCCTGCATCTGATCTTTAAATCCAGTATCTCTATTGAATTATACAGATTCTACATAGAATTGTATAGATTCTTATGAAAGAATATGAATTATTTTCTTAATACATAATAACTTAACACTTGTTTTTCAGTGTTAAGTTTTTCGGTGTTAAGATGTTTTTCCACATCTGCAAATAATGTGGAATGCGTTTCAGGAAAGCATTAGTATAAAAGCCAATCTCTCCACACGTATTCTTAAAATGTTTCATAAACATAGTTCAAACAAAATCTATTCCACATATTTTAATCTTTGGATTGAAAGTTTGAAAATCATGTTGGGAGATTAATGAGCACATATATAAATGAAAAAAAAATAAAATGTAAATATTTCAACTATAATATTATCCAGAATGGATGTTGGGTTTTAAAATAAACACATCATATATATGTTGAGTAACGCATTGTTTTCTTAGAAAATGCATTAAAATATGGTGATATGTAGAGTCATTCCTAAATTATTCTTTTTTGAGATTATAATATAATTACATCATTATCCCTTCCTTTTCATCCTTACAAACCTTTCTATATGCCCTTCCTTTTTCTCTTTCAAATGCACAGCCTCCTTGTTCATTAATCCCTTTTACTTATACAGAAAGAATCATTTTTTTAATAACAAGTTTGGGGCAGTAAGAAATCGGTGGGCATTTTGGCACTAGTATAAAATATGGAAAACAAAATTTACACAAATATTGGAAAAATGCTTGATGTAATTTCTGAACTAACTATAGTCAGAATAACACAGAAAGAAAAAACATCATTTTCAACATAAACAGAATGTAATGACACTTGAATGACCAGAACAAAGAGTGATCAAAGCAGAGAGCAAATGACTCCATTCATGTTGTGCTATACAAATTCTAGTTAAGCTATTTATTTGTGTGCCTGACAATGACACATAATAAAATACACTGTTCAGGCAGAAATTGCGTCACACCTGATTTTTAGAGAAACGTTTAAGTAAGCACTTAAATGGAAAAAACAAAATATCTCTTGAAACACTCAGGTCAAGAAAAGGAAGCACATAAAATTTGGATATCAAAGAACCACAAATAACCTTCATTTTCTGAAGATTAAGCAGAAATGTTGTAGGCATTGAACTATTTGGGAAGTAATTTTCAATAAAGTACCAGCATACCGTAAATGTACCATATAAAACAGTTACCCCAGCCCTGTAGACTGTTGTACAAGTACACCTGTGATTGTAATTTTCCACAGTATTCTGCAGATACCATGTTTGATATAAAGTGTTAAACTTACACAGCAGGACAATATTTAAATGAAAATAGATTCTGTTATATTATATAGTATGGTAGATGGAAACTAGGAAAACCTCAAAATGCTTCAGTCATGAACGTCTATCCTTTCATTTGAAAATGGATTTAACTTACTATCAGTCATACTTTCTATCTGTATATGGTACACAGAGATACAGGCAGACAATATATGCATGCATTTAAGAAAAGCAAATAAATATGAAAATATTAAGATAAACAACCTTTCAATCTCTATCTAGCTATTTATGAAGATGTTATTTATGTTTGAAAAATATCTGTTTTGTGGCTTCGGGGCTGATTTGGTAGAGAATGTATGAAACTATTTTCTTTACTTTAGGTTCTCTTTCAGTCATAGGAATGCTGCATAGAAAGAGGAACAACACAGTGACTATTTGTTCTTCCATCTTTCAAAATAACCAATGTTTTGTGAGCTATAGCTCCCATAGGCTTGTGGAACAATCATAAGTCAACAGCACAGACCAGACAGACAGCAGTGAGGCGATTGCTCTGGATTTGTAGTCCCCCAATACTACAACACCTTCTCCCAAACTTGAAAGTAGTATAAGCTAGAAGAGCTGCTAGCACTGCCCTGTAATAGAGAAAACAGCGCAAAAGAACCACATAGACAAGGACGCTTAAAGTCCACAATGAGAGAAACAGAACAAGATAATTTGAACACAGGGAAATTCCCAGAGACTCATACTCCAACCAAGGACTATTCGTGGAGATGACCTGGAACCCCTGCACAGGTGTCTCCCATGGCAGTTCAGTGTCCAAGTGGGTTACATAGTAATGGGAAGAGGGACTGCCTCTGACATAATGTGATTGGCCTGCTCGTTGATCACTTCCCCCTGAGGGGGGAGCAGCCTTATCAGGCCACAGTAGAGGACAATGCAGCCACTTTTGATGAGAACTGATAGACTAAGATCAGAAAGGAGAGGAGAACCTCCCCTATCAGTGGACTTGGGGAGGGGCATGCATGCAGAAAGGGGAGGGAGGGTGGGATTGGGAGGGGAGGAGGGAGGGGCTTATGGGGGGATACAAAATGAATAAAGTGTAATTAATAAAAAATTTAAAAAAGTCAAATATTGACAAACCCTGGTAAGTATCACGATATGTAAATCGCTTAGATTCACCCATTGTTGAGCATCTCAGTATACAGCATGTTATTAGTTGCATATATTAGCCTCAGAGAACAGAAAGACGCTTAAGAATCCCAGTTTATTTTGAAACCAGAATTATGCGTATATTTGACATTTCTATGTGATGCCATCTGATCTAAAAGAATGGCATAAAGGCAATAAATCCTAGAAGTTATAATTAGATTATGTTTTGGCCTATTTATATTCGTTAACTCACACACAATTTAATTCATTTCTAAGAAATGGAGTTTATAGATGGCTTTTATATATACCGTATAGTAATTAGTTTTTCCTATAAAGAAATATAAAATTCCACTGCTCTCCAAGTTCTTTTTAAAGTAATTTCTCTTTGTTTCTTTAGATACAGAAAGAAAGGCGAAATAGGAATAGATTTAAAATAAGTAAATGATGCATGAAAATTGTTATAGTGTGCCAAAATACTATAATATTATACTGAGTTTTCTGGTGGATAAAGCTGAAACAATCCTCTCAATTTTCATAAATGTGGAAATTTTTACTCTGAGATAATTTAAAAAAAATCAAAACACCATTGATTCATTCACAGTTTACACACAGTTCTAATCCTGAATTTGAAATAAAGTAGTTAGACTGAAATGTCTTCTTTAGACATATATTTCATCAAACACCATCTATAATTATTAAACTTTTTCATCAGAAGCTAATCAAAAATTTCTTATTTCAATACAATCTCATTAAATAAAGTTTCAAAATTATTTTTGCCATGCCCATTTCCTTGTTTGTGGGACTCTTGGCTAAATGTTACTTTTTTTCACATGTTCAATTTAATCATGTATTTAAATGGTGAAATTCAGTTTTTTTTGGTCTTAAGAGGCTCCAAGGAGTTTTATTTGTTCCCTTAAACAATTTTCTATGTCCCATTCAATTTGGAATCTCTGCTTCTAGAAGACATTGTCATATGAAATGTTTAAGCAACCAGCAATCAAATTTAGTATGCATAACAGCATTTTACAAACAGGGACAATATGTGCTTATATGTGATTGGGAAGTCATGTTTTCATAAGTATGAATTACATTTGAGAAAATTATTTAATTTTCATGAAGAGAAACAAATGAGTAAGTTGTTTCACTGGAAACTGCATAATGCAAAGAGGACATAAGGATCCTATGGGGATTTGATAACAACTGTATGAAAGAATGCCAGCCTATAAGTGAGTGAGATGGGGGGCGAGAAAGAAGTGAGGAGTTCCAGGAGAAATGACCACTCAGGGATCAGAAAAGAAGACAAATATCGTCAGCGCCTTGTCCTCCATCACCAGAGAAGCTTACTCTGGCAGTAGATGGGAATGAATACAGAGACCCATAGCTAGGCATTATACAGAAAGTGAGAGATTTTGGAACACCCAGTCCTTAATGGGATGTGTCCTTCAAATTCCTCCACTCATCAGGAATGATTGTGTCTTCTTTCCCTGTGGTCTGGAAACGCAGTCATTCCACAGGGAAATGATAAAAAAGCAAGCACGTGAGTCCTTGTCCCATGAAGTCCCAGCTTCCCTTACTAGAGAACCCTCATGTGGCCTAAGCTGTCCATCTGCTACATCTTTGTAGGGAGCCTCAGTTCAGTTCCTGAATGGTCCTTGGTTGATCCTTCCATCTCAGCAAGTCCCTCTGGGCCCTGGTTAGTTGGCTCTCTTGGTCTTCTTGTAGAGTTTCTTGCACCTCTTTTTCTTTTTTCTCCCACTTTTCTACAGTGCTGACTAAGCATCCCTTAATGTTTTGCTTTGAGTCTTACCATCTGTTTTGAGGTGGTGCTATGTAGAGTCCCTCAGAGGACAACTCTGTCAGGCTCCTGTCTGTAAGCTTAGCAGAGTACCATTCAAAGTGTCAGGAGCTGGCACTCTCCGATGGGATGGGTCTTTGGTTGGGTCAGGCATTGTTTGCGCATTTGCTCAGTCTCTGCTCTATCTTTATCCTTGCACTTCTTGTCGGCAGGGAAAAATATGGTTTTATGGAGGTTAGTGTTCCCCTCCCTCTGCTAGAAGAATGGCCCAAGGAGAGAAAGCCCTCTGCATTCTCCAAGGTCTCTGCTACAATGAGTCTCTGCTTGAGTTTCCCTCATGTCCTCCCAGGAGTGTACCCTGACTGAGGTCTCCAGCTGCCACAGAGATTACCCGACCCTCCTTTTCTTTGTTCTCTACAGGCCTTCTGTCCTCTTGCCCTAACTCTCCCCAGGTCTGATCTCCACCTGCTTAACTCACTGTGCCCCCTCTCCTACCTTATTCCCTCTCTTCAGCCACTACCTCTGTCTATTCTATCTCCCCTCCCTAGTGAGATTTATGCATAATCCCTTGGATCATCTATGTTACTTATTTTCTTTGAGTTATTGCCTCATCGTATGTTGTACTATATGGCTAAAAATCCACTTACAAGTGAGTTCATTCCATGTCTGTTTTTCTTGGTGTGGGCTACCACACCAAGAAAAGATCACTCAGGGTGATCTTTTCTAGTTCCATGCATTTGCCTGCAAATGTCATGATTTCTTTGTTTTTAAAAGCTGAGTAGTATTCCATTGTGTAAATGTATCACAGTTCCATAATCCACTCTTTGGTTGAGGGGCATCGAGGTTGTTTTAAAAATTCTGGTTATTGTGAATAAATCTGTTATGAACATAGTTGAGGGAGTTTCCTTGTATGGAGGAACATCTTTTGAGTATATACCCAGGACTGTTACAGCTGGGTCTTGAGTTAAGGCTATTCCTCCCCTCAGAACTCAGGGAACCCCACTGAAGAGAGGTTGAATGAATGTATAAGCTAGAGATGATGGAGGACACCAATAAAACAAGACTCTCTAAATCAACATGGGCAATGCTTTAAGAACTTACAGAGACTGAAGCAACATTCACAGGGCTGCAGGACTCTGCACCAGGTCTTCTGCATATGAGTCATTTCTTTCAGTTCAGTGTTTTTATTGGATGACTGTGTGTACATATGCGTAAGTCTCTGATTCTTGCACTCTCTCTTGTACTCTTTTCTTTCTGCTCTTATGTCTTGTCAAACTTTGATATAATAGTTTTTGTTTTATCTTTATATCTGTAAAGGATTAATTAATAAATTAATTAGGGGAACAAGCCACTAAGGTAAAGGTTAATAACAGGACCATCATTTACCTGCTTGGAGAAGGAAAATCAGTTCTCTTCAATGGGTATATCACTGGATATATCAAACAGTTCAGATCAGATGTCAAAAAAGAAGAGGTCATCAATTTGAAGAAAATGAAGAGAATACTGGAGATATTGGATGGAGGATAATGTGAGGTGGAAATGATTCTATAATATGACAGTAGAAATTAAAGTGCAGAGAAAGACAAATAGGCTTGTGGAAAAGGAAGAAAATCTAGAGGTTAGAAGGCTTTGGAGAAAAGTCTAATCATATAACACATATTTATGTAAAAACACTTAAATGAATGAATTTCAAAAACCAATCTAAAATCTAAAATTTTCTTCCATAAAAATGCAGAAATGTTGCACTTTTTAGTTAAACAGTAACAGATGAAGGCATCTTTGAATGCTAGAGTCATGTTTCTGTATATAGGAAGCTTGTAGTAAAAAAAGCTGACCGTACCTCCTGCGGACAGCAGCACTGGGCGGTCTAAACAGAGCAATGCTGGAGAGCTGCCCTGGTGGTGCAGATAAGAGACAGCCAGCAGGCTGACCAACTCTGCTACTACCCAGGCCCAGATTTGGGGTTTTGAGTTTGCCCACCTGAAAATGTACATCTTCTGTGAAATGTCGAGGCATGTGAGAGAGCCTGAACTGAGGTCCTGCTGATCCAAAGCTGCAGGATCTCCATCACACAGAGCAACAAAGGAATCACCTGGAGGCGTCCCGGTGAGAAGCCAACACTGATGCCGACACAGAAGCCAGAGCCTCCGCTCACTGCAATGATTCAGTTTCAATGGACATTTGCAAGTGAAGATGTGTGGACAGAGGGGTATATTGTGAGAAACACTGAATCACACTACCTTGTCCATGCTGAAAGATGTTCTATGCTTTGTTTTGTTTATTTTTTGTTTGTGTGGGGATTTGGGGGGAGGGAGGAGTTGGAAGGGCAGAATGCAAAAACAAGGGGGAGTTTAAGGGTACATGACGTGAAACAAAGAATCAATAAAGAACATAGTTGAAAAATGAATTCGTGCAAATATTTGACTAAAAACATGTTACTGTTCAGATACAGAATATGTACATATATATGTACTTTGGGGAACTTTCCCTACAACAAATAAACCTAGAAAGTTTGTTGTGTCCTTCTTAATGAGGTTAACTCTTAGGATTTTATACTTATTATGCTGGGATATACATTATGTTTTACAAATGATTCATAGTATAACAAAATGAAGTTTGGCTGTTCTTTAAGGCATTATAACTGAGGTATTAGCTGTACCTAAAATGTCATGAATTTATATTATTAACATATTTCTTTGAATTTTTTTTAAGACCAATATTATATTTACTACTTATGTTGATAGACCCAACTTGATTCCACATTCCAGGAACTTTATGATTTTAAAGTATTTAATATGTTTGATCTACCTTTGATATTAGTTATAGTAAATACACAAATAACGACATCTTATACAGAATTCTATACTTATCCTTAGCTACTACCTTCAGAAAGCTTCATAAAGTCTACTCTGGACCTAGCACTTTCTAGATATATAATTTGGTTCATTTATTTAACTTCTCTTATCCCCTGATATTTAAAAGGAAATGGTTCTATTGCCTTTATGGCAAAATTGAATGGGTTAGTAAGAGCAAATCACTTTGAAGGGCATTAGAACTGAGTGGTTATTTAATGGCTGAAGGATTTGGAATGTTGGGGTGGAAAAATAATTTCTAGGAAGTGTGTTCGTTTATGTATCCAAGGTACCTCAAAGGCCAATTTTATTTTGAGAATAATTCTTTAAATTTCAGACAATAATTAGAGAAAGAAAGAAAACAAGCTGCATATTGTAGTGAAATTATAGCTTCTCTGTGAGTGAACTGTACAGAAAAAAAGGGGTGGAGAAGTAGGCAGTCAACAAATCAATTTGGACTGTGTCCAGAGTTAACTGAGATCATACACAATAAGGAAGGTCCATGTCGGGGCTCGACTGGCTGTCTACACTAACAAATTAATGTGATAATTGGCATTTCTTATCTTAACAGTTTATTGTTAGCTTAGAATGAAGTTCTAGACTCAAGTGCCACACAGTATTTAAAACCTAAAGTGAATTTGAAGCAAAATGTGCAGTAGTTTTCCTTTTCATTAACCCATTGACATTCCTGTCACTAACCTCATTTGAAAAAGAAACTCCACAGAGATTTGGTATAATTAAAAGGAAATACACTCTGTGTGCTTTCCCCTCTGTAGTTAGTAACAGAGAGACAGACTGCTATCACATGAATGGAAGCTGAACTACACCTATTGTCTTAAAACTCATAAGCATGCACTTTTAGTGCTTTATTTTTTTTCTTGCTGGTAAAAATAAACAGAGGTTTTCAGGATATAAAGTAAACACTCCAGAGAGTTAAAAAGTTGTCATATTAGCAGATGCTTAGGTGACATGATAATGTTTACATTACCACCTACAGATATGACCACTGTTTACACAATCAAATGTGCCACCTTTATACATGAGAATGAGGGGTCTGCACACAACAACCAGCCCTGGAAACACTTTATAGAGTCACAAGGTTATATTTAGGAATATATGTGTATATGAAAATATAGAGATACCTTCAATAACAATTGATAAAAATGTAAATAAGTAGGCCATGAAGGAGAATAAACAGAGGGAGAAAAGAGAAGAGAAAACTGTGGTAATTAAAATACAATTTCAAAAAAAAAATAACCAAGCAAAATTTGGTCTGTATTCATTTTCTGATGTGCCAGTATATAAAGAGGTTTGTTTAAATACTGAACGCAAGTTTTAGAATGAACAAAAATATATGATCCCACAAACAGTAATGGTCAGGGTTGTCAATTTAATCCATCTCTGGGAAATTAACCGTAACAGAAAAGAATGAAATGTAAAGCAGAAACCCAGAGGAAATAAAACTGACTCTAATTATGGGATCCTCAAAGAAGCAGACACCTAAACTGCCACAGTCACATTTGCCTGAGAATCTTATCTTCGAATTATGCGTGTGTGCATATACATCAGGTACAAACCGGCTCGCTTCCCAGTCTCACCATGCAATTACTTGAAATATGCATGTAATTGAATATATTACAAATTCTGCAGATGCAACTTAGACGCCAAGCATGAAAAATACATCTCCCTAATTTTAAAATATTAATCAATTTGTCCAAAATAATTACAATTTTTACCAAGTTTAAAAGTGCCTATGCTTTTTTTCACACAGTTTCTTTTTGAGGTGTTCAGTACAATGTCCACCATAAAACAAAACAAGCTAATGCAAGTAAGACGTGAAAAAAAAATGGAAATAAAATTATATTTCATAAGCTGAAAATAGTCCTGGTTACTGATTAACTTATGCATTAAGCATTGCCACTTCTACTTGTAACCCAGCTTGTTCTGTCCATTCTTGCAAGTATCTAATTCTCATAGTGCTTTCCAAGGTGGAAAATAAAACCATTTCAAAGGAAAGATAACAGAATTGTACTTTTCTCTGCTTTGACTAAGTCCTGTTATTTCTAAGAACCTGACTTGTAGTTTAAAGGTTAATTATTTTATAATTTTTCATAACATAAAAAATAATTTTATTAAGGTGTCTAAAAATAATTTAAATATTTCTTGCAGCCATGTCATTGAATTGTTAATTGTAAAATACCTAGTTTTGAAGTTCCTAACAGTTAATGATGGAAAATATCCAAAAGAGTGAAGTATATGCATATTTTAATAGACAAAATTATTATGGTTTTGTTGTTGACGTTGTTTTATTTATTTTATTTGTTATAAAACATTAATGGATGACCAGATTCCAGGCATGTACCATCTTCCTTGATTTATGAGGCTTAGTGTGAAGAAACATAAAATTCTATGTGCAAGAAATCAAAGCCTCAGATTTGCTGGTCAAGTAATTTACCAACTGAGCTATAATCAACTCTGTAGCTAAAGGTTTTTATTGAATCATGTTGAATATATTTTAAGGGAATCATGTTTTAAGGAAAAAAACAAGAGAAGTTTGAAATATTATTAAGGTACGGGTTAACAAATTAAATAATTCATTTCTAGGTGAAGATAAATGTTGAGAAATGTAGAATATAAAATGCACCCATCTAGGTTTATTGAAAAATATAAATATAACTTTTATCCATAACTAAGATCAAGTTTGTATTATCTATTCAGATCAAATGATATTGTTCTGTGGAACTGTCATTATCAGATGGTTTGTAAAGGACAGAGTAGACAAAATTTTATTGTATAAACAGCTTACAGTTTTGAATTTCTCTAAGGGCTAGATAGAAAATAATTCAATAATTAATTGCAGCACCAATTTAATTAATACCTTTTTGATTTAATTATATTTTCACTTTTTTCTTTAGTATTTTTGCCACATCTACTGAAAGATTATATTAAGTCTGAATTTATCTAATTATATACTATATTTCCACTATGCAAAATATGTAATGAATAGTGAATTTTAACAGTCCAATTAAAACTATATTTTGTACAATGAGGCTTCTGAGAATATATTTGTATCTTTCTGAACTATTTGATCAGAACAAATTTTCAGGGCATCAAATCACCAATATGAAATAATGACTGAATTGTAAGTTATGAATTTATAAAATGTGTACATTGCTATCTTTAATCATAAATTAACACAGATAATATACCCCATCTCTAGTCTGAACCCCCTTGCAATAGAAAAAATAATTTGTATTCAGAAAGTAAGATTTCAAGAGTAGGCTAATTAGTAGCAATTAAGTGATTTAGATTTTAACAACAAAATGATAGATTTTAAGATAAGAGTTGAAGTGCTTTCTAGCTTTACAGAAAGTTTATTTTTTTCATTAGATGAACAGTTATTTGCTAAGTTACTATAGTCATAATGTTGTTCCATTTTCATTGTACCAAAGCTTAGTAAATTTTAAAAAAAAGTTCTTTTTCATCAATTTTTTTTTTATTTTTTTTAGATAGGATGTCTCTGTTATGTGGCTCTGGCTGTTCTAGAACTTGCTATGTAGATATATAACGTATATGTAGTTTCTTCTACAAAGTCCAGGCTCTCTTGACAAGTATGGTGATTTTTTTTTCTAGATTATCTTTGATTGTCCTCCAGTTGCTCCCTTTCTCCCATTCTATTTTGTTTTAAACGGACACAGTCCTCACTGTAACTGTCTAGCAATGCACTGTAGATTTATTCAGATGAGTTTTGAGACACATACATTAAATATTTTCCTCAGGAGGAGGTCTCAGAAGAGCCACAGCATTTGCAAGAGAGGCTTTCAAGAAAAGTTACAGTTAAGTGTCTTTATTCAACCAAATATTTGCATATTCATGTCAAACAGGACTATACCATCTAAAGCATAAAAGATACAATGATAACCCACAGCCATGCAATAATATGTTTCAACTTCTTTGATTAAATGAATTTTAAAATATTTATTTATTTATTTATTTAAATTTATTCGCTTTGTATCCCTGTTGAAGGAACCTCCCTCATCTCCTCCCATTCCCACACTTGTTCTTTCTTTCCCCCTGTCTCTCTGCCCTTGTCCACTGAAAAGGGGAGCTCTCCTTCCATACATTCTGACCCTAGCCTAACAAGTCGCATCAGGACCTGTTCAAAAGTTTCAAACATTTATATCAGATAGTTTCAATAATTTGGAAATTTGCAGCAAAAGAAAGAATATTTGTATTTTTAAGTACTATCCTATCAAAACACATTTTAATTAAAGTATTTTGAAAAATTTAGTAGGATTTCCTGGAAACTTCTTCTAAAATCTATGCTGAGAATATTGAGATGCTTGAAGGTTATATACGGTTAGTCAGGAATAAATATTTTGATGATCATGGGCTTTAGTTTATGTGATGATGTTGAATGGTAAAAATTTTTCTGCACTATTCAAATAAATATGTTAATATATATTAATTATATATGTTTAAAGTTCATCTTCATATACAAACATTCAATCAGATCTCACATACATCATGACCTTTGGACAGGTTAGATTCCATGACTTATTTAGATGAAGATGTCTTACTTTTATGGAGAACTTATTTCCATTTGTTTTATTTTCCTTCAATGCCATCAGCTTAATGGGATTTATAGGCAGAATGACAAACCATTTAGCTTGTGAAATGAGCAAACAGGTGCGCAGCTGTGCTTAGTAGGCCTTTCCCTTAGTTTTCACAGTCTGGCAATTTTCTTTGTGCACTGTCTTGAGCTGATTATTCATGACTTTTCACATAATGAGACTAAGATTTTAGACACGTGAGCTTTGCCATGCAGAATCTGCAGTCATTCAACGGTTTTCAGAAGTCCTGGTATATTGTTTGTTTTCTTTTTTTAAGAAAGTAAATTTACAGTAAAACTGTCTTTAAAGTTGTCATTAAAAATATTTCCTTGAGAATTTCATGGTCTCCTTTAAGTTTGAGCTTAATCTTACTTTTAGAATTTGTGTTTGACTAAATTTATTTTGTTGCTAAAATTTGCTGTATTTCCATGGTAACGATTTTTTAATTTTAGTTATTATTATTTATTAAAATTTATTCACTTTGTATCCCAATTGTGCCCCCTCCCTTGTTTCATTCCAGTCCCACCCTCCCTCTGTCTTCTCTCCACGGACAGGAGAGGTCAACCTCCCCTTCTATCTCACTCTAGCCTATAAAGTTTAATCAGGACTGGCTGCATTGTCTTCCTCACTGGCCTGGTAAAGCAACTCCCCTTGAGAGGGAGGTGGTCAGAGTGCCACTGAGTTCATGCCAGAGATAGCCCCTGTTCTCTTTACTAGAAACCCACTTGGAGACTGAATCTGAGTGAATAGGTGACATCTGAGCAGGAGTGTTAGGTCCTCTCCATGCATGCTCCTTGGCTGCAGTATCAGTCTCTGCAGGGCCTGCAGGGACCAGTTTTTATGGCTCTGCTGGTCTGCTTTTGAAGCTTCTTTCCCCTCCAGTTCTTTCTATCTCCCCCTTCAATTTTATTTCTATTTAAAACGTATCTATTTGCTAGTGAATCTTTTTGCTTGTGTCTTGTACTGTTTCATTTTTACAAGTATTAATGCAGATAATTTTTACAAGAAATTGTGAAATTCAAGCCAATTATGGAGTGCATGCCTCTAACCTTAAAACTAAGAACATGACGCAGAAGAATTGTTGCAAATTGAGGCCAGCCTGGAATGTATAATCTTACTATCACTATAACTCTTTGCTCCTGACTCTCTATCCCATGACAAACCATTTACCGTGCAAACAGATCATATAGATGTTACCTCAGTCTAATAAGCCAACTCTTGTTTAAAATTGGCTAAGGAAAACCCCCAATTACTTAATTTGAAGATGTTCCAGTAAGTTTGGTATTAAGTTCCATGCATTTGTCTAGGTATTAAGCACTTTTTTCCCTAAATCTTTGAATTTTAATTCTTGTGTAATGAAATTTTTGCAGAACCCCTTTAGACAACACTAATCCTCTTGGCACTACACTTTTTAAACTTTCTGCATTACTCTTCATGTGATTTCTATTAATTTTATGCTCTCAGTCTTGCAAAGCTTGTGTGTTATCAGAAATTTCCTTGGGACTATCAGAAAATCAGAAACCCTACTTTTTAAAAGTGTAGTAGAGATTTCCTCCCTTTCAGAATTAGATTTGTAGATGGATATATTATTAGTAGACTAGTGTCATATCACCAAATATTCACAATAGACTTGTATATATATATATATATATATATTTTTTTTTAATTTAATTGACATTGTTAAATTTTTGTTGCTATATTGTCAGGTGACTTAAGGTAAAGTCGTTCTCAATGTAAGCGATACTATAAAAAAGGATGTGTTAGGGCTCTGTACTTTTCTACCCATCACAGACATAAACATGCCAATTCAAGAGTACCATGCAGGTCAATTCCTTTTATGAGCAATCTATAAGCTAGCAGAAAGGATTCTGGCAATAGTAAATCAAGACATATTGGGGCTACTAGGAAAAGAAGCACACACTTGTGCAATAACTTCCTCTCCCTGCTCAGCACTATGCAACCAAAAAGAAACCTCAAACTTCTATCTTCCACCCAAAGAACTATATAGCTATGCTACGCATGCAGCATCCTGTCAGAAAAACTGGATCTTTAACAAGATCCTGGGTCCTGTCATCCTGACTGAGGGAGCTGTTAGAACATAGTACATGGCAACATCTTGGGGACCACAAAGTATATAGTGATGATTAGCATTTACCACCAAGCAGAACCCTGCAGATCAAGAGGAAGATAATCCTCACCGCAATGCATCTCCTTGAAAACAGAACATAATATCATGTACACCATGTCTGTGTGTTTAATAAATTTCCAAATAACTATGTATGTCTAAGTCAATTCCAAATACGAGTAAAACAAAGAACATTCTAGCCATTATTTATCCGAGGCCTAAGAGGTAGTTTTATCTAACATTTATCTCTTTGCCACAACTTTTCCCAAAGAGTTCAATGTGGATTTATTTTTTTTAATTTTATTAATTACACTTTATTCATTTTGTATCCCCCCATAAGTCCCTCCCTCCTCCCCTTCCGATCCCACAGTCCGCCCTTTCTGCACTCATGCCCCTCCCCAAGTCCACTGATAGAGAAGGTCCTCCTCTCCTTCTTTCTGATCTTAGTCTATCAGTTCTCAACAGAAGTGGCTGCATTGTCAGGGTTCTAGGTTATCTCCTCGGATAGTCCTTGGTTGGAGTAGGAGTCTCTGGGAAGTTCCTTGTGTTCAAATTTTCTTTTTTTTATTATTATTATTTTTTTCTTTTTAGTTACCTTTTGTTAACTCTGTGTCCCCGCTGTATCCCGCTCCCTCATTCCCCCCCAACCCCACACTCCCTCCCTGGTCTCCTCCCTGCCCCTTTCCAAGTCCACTGGTAGGGGAGGACCTCCTCCCCTTTCATCTGACCCTGTTTTATCAGGTATCTTCAGGGCTGGCTGCAAAGTCCTCCTCTGTGGCCTAACAGACTGCTCCTCCCCGGGAGGGGGGGGTCAAACAGCCTGCCCTTGACCTTGAAATCCTGTTAGTAATAGTCCGTGTTACCCTTACTTTGGAAAACTACTTGGTTACTGAGCTACCATGGGCCACATCCGAGCAGAAGTTCTAGGTTATATCCATAGATGGTCCTTGGTTGAGTGTCAGTCTCAGAAAAGACCCTGTGCCCAGATATGTTTGGTCCATGTAGAGCTCCTATCCTTTCCATATCATACTAACTTCCCTTCTTTCATATGATTCCCTGCACTCTGCCGAGGGTTTGGTTATGAGTCTTAGTGTCTGCTTTGAAACACTGCTAGGTAGAGTCTTTCAGATACCTTTTGTGGTAGATTTAAAGGCAACACATCCCAAACACTATTTCCACTTTCAGAGGGATAATGTTGAGAAACACTGTGTTTTCCTTTCCAGAGACACGATAGCCTTACCCGATGCAGAAAACCAGGAGGTCCAGCCACTTGTACACTGCTGGAGGCCACAGAAGCCACAATAATTGAGTCAGATTCCTACAAGGTTTAAAAAAAAAACACCATAATCTCTCAAAATTTTATAAACCTCTCTTCTGTAGGAAGACAGTCTAGGAAGATAAAGGAAGTGACAGGTATTTGTAGTGTGGCAGCACCAGCCCTGCGAGTTAATGAAGAAAGAGCAAAATGTCACCTACAGTAGGGAGGAGGCTCCTCCGAGAATGTTCCAAATGAAATAGAAAAAAACAAAATGTCTTGGTATGAACTGTGCAGTTTCTATCATAGAGTTGCTCACGAAGGCAGAAGAACAATGCCTGACAGAAACAATTTCAGGGGAAGAACACACTAAAAACCACCAATTAGACTCCATGGAGCTGAAGAATTTAGTAACTGAACTAAAAGTTTGACAAGAGGTGCTTGGTAGCAGGTGCATTAAAATTTCATTGTAAGGTGTTTAGTCTAAGGAGGTAAAAATATGAAGTAAACTTAATGAACTAATGACGACAATAATTCAGAACAATTTATCATTTGGGGAACCTCAGTAGGAAGATGTATATGAAAAGAACATCCTTTAATTTAAAAGTATAACTGTATAAAACATTTTATTCTGGGACTCAGGAACCTAGAACATTTCAAATAAGTTTTTTAAAAAGTTTTCTCATAAAATGTCATATTCATACTGTAACTGTCTGATTTATTATGTCGAAAACAGCAATAGAAGATTACTGTGTCAGACACAAGAGAATTGCTGAAGGGACTTTCTCAAATGGACAATGAACAGAGGGATAATAGTGCAGGAAACATAAAATTCACTTTAAAAGAAGCACAGCAGACAAATTCTATATTTACTTGGAGAAGGAAACTCACTTCTTATTCTAGTGTCTTTCCAAAGAAAAGGGTTTTATATGTAGAATAACTATAGATGGAAATAAATAGCAGCGAATTAATAGCAGATACAGCATATGATGGTAAGAACAGAAAAAAGCAAAATGTTGGGAGGTTTGTCCGAATAAAATACATTGGCTTACATTCAAATATATTGCTTTAATTATACTTTTTGGGGATAGCTAGTTAAAATACTCTAAGCATAAAAATAAGCATTTCCAAAGTACAAATATTAAGAAATATTGATGGAATTCCTTTGAAAGGTGTTTTACCCAGTAATATGATGATTTGATTTTCCATCTCAAACACTTCGAACACATAATAATATCCTAAGTGTATGAAGAGTCAGTTGGTTTTCTATTGCAGTTTTCTGGCAGCAGGTTCATATGATGCTGTGTAAAAGTTACCAGTACAACAAAATAATCCAGATGCCTTTTAACACTCTTATTGGAGTAATTTACAACCACAACTTCATGGGTTAATGTTTACATAACTGACAAGAACCAGTTGAACACATTCTGTTCTAATCATTTCCTGTAGGTTTTCAAAGTTAACATACTTTTCACTCCTAGAACACATAATAAGCAGAATTTTCACCATTGCTTGCTACTTAAACAATTTGTGTATAATTAGTTACAAATTATGGATATAGAAAATGTGATGCTTTCTCTAAGTCTGCAGAACATTTCTAATTTTTAAACTATCAAGAGCAAAGGTCAGAACCTTATTATGGACCAGGAATGAAGTCACAGTGGGTTAAGGCACTTACTACCAAATCTGATGATCTGAGTTAGATATTGTAAGCCATATGACAGAGGAAGAAATTTCACTCTATTTTCAGTTACATCTATACAGCTTTAAAAAGTATGTGCTTCTTTTTCCTGTAAGTCTTGTACCTTTTCTGTAATTATTATGTCTCTCTGCATCTATTCATAGGATTTATAGCTTGCACTGCACTTATTTCTAAAGCTTCATCTGATGTTAACCGTTGTCCACTATGTCCCCTTAACTTCATTTTCAAAGCTAATGCTACACTGCTCCCCAACCCATTCTAAAGAGTTGAAGTAGGTTGGCTTGTTATCACACTTGGACAAATGATAAAGACAATCCAGTCACAAGTTTCCGCGAATTCCATTCTTTCTCCTTAGTACACATTCTGCACATTTATATTAAAAACCACTCTAGGCTTTTTCACTCCAACAATCAATCTTAAATCACACTGTTGTGGAACCTCTCAGCATTTACTCATGCTTTTGTTACTTTACTTCAAAATTCGTGTTCCCAGCATTGTTAATTTTGTACAGTCCAAACGGGATGAGACCTAAAAATCAAGCATTATGCTATTTCACCAGCAAAACTATTACAAATAGACAAAAGGTAACAGGATAACTGTCTATGATGCAAAAATATGAAGGTGCAGGATCAATCATTAAAACTTCTGAATTTCAAGAACCTGAAACTGGATGAACAACTGACAGAAATGTGACAGAAGCTGATAAACCATGCCATGATGGATTCAAAGCATTAGTTAAAAAATAATGTTGAACTGTGACTTCCAGTTACACTGTGCTGCATATGTGTAGAATCACAAAGCGCTGAAGGTAGACAGTGGTATCATTGTTGTGTTATGTCATTTGGTGATGGGTGTTTCAAGTACGATCAAGGAAGAAACAAAACACAAGTGAACATCAGGGTGAAATGAGTTATCTGTGTTGGCATTTGAGTGTTTGTGCAGTTTGCAATTATTACGCTTGTTTACAGGAGACAGATGAGAAAGTAAATTACATAGCATTTTAGTTCATCATGTAACACTAACAGTTTTGTCTGATTTCACTGAAAACAAGTGTCTTGTTTCCTATTTTTTAATATAGTGATCTGCTTTGACTAAGTGACAAAAATATTAGGTCAAGGGTCACACTAACTAACAAAGAAAATTTAAATTATTCAGAAATAACTATAATAGCTTTCACTTTTTTTATAATACTATAGCAAACACGTAATGACCCTGAGGCTTATTCTTTTACATTAAATGTTATTTGTAAAAAAGTGAGTCTGCCCTGTACTTGAGATTGAAAAAGAAAAGTAGCTTTCAAACTACAAAATTAGGGTCAATTTTATGTTAATATATTTTTGTAATATACCTTGAATTTAACCAAAATGAAACAGAAGATGATATTATAATCATGACTTCACTCTCAGAGAAACCACCTAGCACCCAGCACATGCATGTAACAGAAAACAGAAATATGCAAAAATAAAATAATTTGAGTACTAAAGCCAGATAGAAAAATATACATAATCGAATGTTGAATCAAGACATTTAAATGTAGAGGACTCAATTTTTGCAAAATATATCAATCTCATCGGAAACATAGGCAAATCTAACACATACCCTTGGTTCAAGTATTCCTGTGTAATAAGGCCAATTCTAAATTGAAAATTTTTCACCTCACATCACCCCTGTTAATTTTTATAATTGTAGTCATCATATTTTTGCCATAATTAATTTTTAAAAATCATCAATTTACTTTAATAGTATTAATAGTTCTGTGCTGAAAGGAAGGCAACATGAGAATTTGTGTGTGTGTGTGTGTGTGTGTGTGTGTGTGTGTGTGTGTGTGTTGTTCACAGTGCTATCTCCAAAGTCTGTACAACAGCAAAGGACTGATGAATGCTTCTTGAAATAATAAGTGAATGAGGGAACCCAAGAGAAACTCTTGTTTCTTCTTTAATTGAAAGGACACATATCTCAACTAGTAAACTGCTATGAATCTGTAATTGTAAGAAGAGCTGTGAAGTGGAATCACATGACCGTTGGTACTTTTATTCTGATGTTTCCGTTTACTGCTCAGGCACTGAAGAGACAAAATGTCATTTGTATCACCACATAATTATGAATCTGATATAAATTTAAGTTTCTCCATTTAATATCAGCTTTTCAACCTTTATCTAAAGTTCGAGGGAGAAAAACATTTTTATAGAAAGCTTTTTGAATAGAACCACATAACCAGCTGCCTTTTTTTCTTAACAATAACATGATTTTAAATATTTTTCAGCATAGAAGTAAATGTGATTTAAAATGGTATATAATAACATACTTCTTTTTCATCAAGAAAAATGCGCACAAGTTGTATAAGCTCTTTACTACCAAGATGATTTTATGTATGATTGCTTTTTTATATTATATTTTCTCCTCATTTAAAAAAGTTTCACTGTTAAAAGTGAGAAAGCTATTTACTTAGTTCTGCTTTGTGAAGCTTTTTGATACACGGGAAAAAACATTAGGCTTTAACTTAGAATCCATCATGTTGTGCCTTACTTTACAGCTTCTGCCTGGCTACTTGGATTGTTCACTGAAACATCTTTTACCTGCAAAACGTGAGCCCCATGGTAAAAATTTCTCAATATCAGTTTTGAGGTCAAATGACTCAGAAACAGTTCTTGAATGTTGAAAACACATTATCAGTTATTGGGAATTAAGCAGAGGTACGAGTATAAGTGTGAAATAAAAAGATTTGTGTCGTTAGGATAATATGTAATATATTTAAAGGGGTTTTCTTTAATTGGCTGTTGTGCATTTCCTTCTGTTTCTACAGAAATCACATGTGTGTACTGCAGGATAATCAGTGGAATGTGGTTATTTTCTATTTTATTTTTTATTTTCTCTTAATTTTTTTTTGCTTTTTTAAAAATTAATTAAATCAATTTACATCTGGGCCACAGGCCCTTCCCTCCTCTCCACCCAGTCCCACCCTCCTGGCTATATCCCTTCTCCCCTGTTTCTCAGAATAGGGGAGCACCCCCCAGCTCACACACCTCAGTGAATCTACTCACTTGAGGACTGAGTTTCTACCCTGTGGCTGTGTATGGAAGTCCCACCAGGGGCAAGTGATCAAAAAACAGGCACCATAATCCGTATGAGAGATATTCTCCACTCCTCTGACTAGTGGGCCCACATGGAGCCCAAGATGCCCACCAGGCTTATCTTCTTGGGGTCTGTGCATTGCAGTGTGCCTATCCGGTACTGTATGACTGAAATCAGCTTTTAAGTGAGTACACACCATGTGTGTTACCTGCTTCTGTTACCTCACTCAGGAAGATCTTTCCTAGTTGCATTCATTTGCCTGCAAATGTCATGATAGCCTTGATTTTAATGACTGAGTAGTATTCCATTGTGTAAATGAACCACAGTTTCTTTATCCATTATTTGTTTGAGGGACATCTAAGTTGTTTTCAGTCTCTGGCTATTATGAATAAAGCTGCTATGAACATAGTGGAGCAAATATTATGGTTGTATGGTGGAGCATCGTTTGGGTGTATGCTCAGAAGTGGTATAGCTGTGTCTTGAAGTACGGCTATTTCCATTTTATTGAGAAAGCACAAGATTGCTTTCCAAAGAGGTTGTGGAAGTTTACATGCCCATCTGCAGTGCGCAATCATAGTACATACTACATGGACACACTACAATGCACAATCAGCGGTGGAGTGTTCCCCTTTCTCACATCCCTTCCAGAATGTGTTGACACTTGACTACTTGAAGTTATCCATTCTGACTTGTGTGAGATGGAATCTCAGAGTCCTTTCAATTTGCATTTTCTGATGACTAAGGACTAAGCACTATCTTTAACTGCTTCTCTACCATTCAAGATTCCTCTGTTGAGAATTCTGTTAGTTCTGTATCCCATTCTCTTAAATTTAATTACTCGATTTGTTGGTGTTTAATTTGTTGTGTTCTTTATGTATTCTGCATATTAGCACTTTGTTTGATCTTTGGTGAAACAGGAGTGAGAAGTATATTTAACATTCCAGGTTTTAATCATTCACTTACTTATTTATTCCAAATGTATCAAGTCTCAGATTCTAAGGAGGACTTAGGGGGGAAAAAGATAAGATATCCCGAAGAGAACAGGAGCTCCACAAGGACCAAATATATCTGGGCACAGATGTCTTTTATGCGACTGTTTCTCCAAGCAAGGACCATGTATGGATATAATCTAGAACCCCTGCTTTGACCCTAGTAAGGGGAACAGGGACTATTTCTGACTGGAACTCAATGGCAGGCTCTTTGACCTCCCCACCCTCTGGAGGGAGGAGCAGCTCTGCTAGGCCACAGAGGAGGACTTTTCAGCCAGTCCTGAAGATACCTGATAAACCAGGGTCAGATGAAAGGGGAAGAGGACCTCCCCTATCAGTAGACTTGGAAAGGGGCAAGGAGGAGATGATGGAGGGAGAGTGGGATTGGGAGGGAATAAAGGAGGAGGATACAGCTGGGATACAAAGTTAATAAACTGTAATTAATATTAATTTTTTTAAAGTTAAGAAAAAAAGATATCCCAGTTTTGACACCTTGGTCTGATGTTAGGAGATTTATTTTTTTAGGTTCAACAACTGTGCACTAAACAAACAAACAAACAAAAAAAACAGTTATATTTTCTGTGACTCTAATTTTGCTTCTATGACCAAGAAAATAGAGGATCCTAAATTTGACTTTACTTTCAAAATTTATGACTGAATCATACCATATAACCTTTTAATTTGATGTTTCCAACAATTATTGAGTCATACTCTCATGTTTGAAAATTTACTAAGTCATCTTGATGATACATTCTTTCATAAATGTGTTCATTGACCAGCACAGTAAAATTCATATTGTTCTATAAAAACAAATATTTTAAATAAATTCATAGACCTAAATATGATATTATCATAAAACAGAATGCTGTACATAGTGTTTTACAATGAGCAATATTCAAGTCAGAGCATGAACTCATTTGAAATTATTTTCTATTCAGAAAGTGGTTTTTTTTTTTTTTTTTTTTCTTTTTTCTAAGACCAACTGCTAATCATTCGTCCCTTTAGACATGGTGACTTTTAACCCGACACTGCTAGGTTCTAAAGCTTCATATGGTGTTTCAATCAGGGTGATTGTGTAAAAAGAAACATTCAAGGGTAAAGGCAATTAACCTTTCCAGCTTAAAATGGAAAATTGAAAAATATAAATGAGAGTTGGAATACATAGGTCAGGCACACCAATGATCAACTTCATTACTTTTTTCTTTTATTCTTTTTCTTCCTGGATATGCTCATTTAGAGAACTTTGTTGTTATTTAAAACTTTTCATAAAATAAAATTGGGAAAAGTGAATGTCCCAGTGTTTAGATAAGACAATTTCATCTTTACCTTCAGTGATGTCTATAAGTACACGTGGAAGGAGTTGCATCAAAATAATCACAGCACTCTGATATCTAAGTATTAATCTATAACCAACTGTATTTTTGTGTTTCAGGATTGCAAGTCAACAAATATATATAACTCGGAGCTTTATTTTTAAATGAATCACAGACATATAGCAGCTTGCTTCAATGGGATGCTTTCATCAAGTACATTCAAAGAAACTAAAAAAGAAAAATTGAAGAATTTAATATTAATATTAATATGTGGGGAATATATTTCCACTTTACCAAGATTTATTAACTTAATAAAATTTTCACTATTTAATGTTTTCCATTTGGAATAAAGAATTCTATATGTACTCTGTTTTTTATTACTATTAATAAAAAGGAATAATGTTACATCAGTTAAATACTACTAAAATTTGCATGTAAATGTATTTCAAATCCAATGAGCCTATGTGTATTCATAAGAATGACGCTTTGCATTAAGTTGTTCCGAAGTTGTCACTGGCATTTTACAAGTCCTCCCTGTTGACTGTTACTCTATCCTGGTGTTTTCTCCTTGTTCAAGTAACCACATAATCCCTAGATACCAGATCAATCATTACTTTGGAGTGGTAACCAGTATTATCTTCCTATATCAGATCAATAATCACCTTCTCAGGAAAGCTTTTGCTTATAGTGCAAACACAGTCAAATATATGCCTACTATTTATTATAACTTTCTCTTTTCTTCTTATTCTTCTTATGATTGTTATTATTTACAATTTATTCATTTTGTATCCCAGTTGTAGCCCCTTTTCATCTCTGAACTGTCCCATTTTCCCTCCCTCTTCCTTCCCTATCACTCTCTCCTGGTCCACTTACAGGGGAGGTTCTCCTCCCCTACTATCTGACTCTAGCCTATCAGGTCTCATCAGGATTGCCTGGATCCTCTTCCTCTGTGGGCTGGCTAGGTCGCCCTACCAGGGAGAAGTGATCAAGGGATAAGGGGAGAAGAGGGAGTCTCTGAATAAACTTGGTTGGGTGAAATATTAATGCCCCTGGTACTTTCAAAGTGCATATTGTATAATGTAACTGCTTTAGCATTGTTGTTATACCATATTGTCTTAGGAATATTGACAAAATCAAGTATCTGTACAGATAAAGCCTTCTGAAAATTATTTCCAATCTTTAGTAGCTTTGGTCTACAAGAGCAAAATTTGAGATACAGAGAGATAACTATATTTGCCTATGCCACCAAAAGTAAAGAAATTAAAAAAAAAATCCTCAGGTTATATCACACAAATTACTAATTCACTTAACACTAATTGTTGCTCCAATACCAAATGGTCATTTCTGGAGTCATGTACAAACAAGAAACTTTAAGTATATTCTGCAGGTAATATTGATATATTTCAGGTTATGTATACATATATATCACAAAAATAATAACAGAAAAAAACTAAATTCAAATGTGATTAAAGGATAAAAGGAGTCCATGGAGGGAATTAGATAAGGAAGACATGATAAAGGGAAGAAGGGAAAAAGGGAAGGAGGAAATGATGTAATTACAATTTAAATAAAGTTTTTTTTTTAAGTAATTATGTTTTTCTATTTCTCCACTTCCACAAAGTTCCCTGAACTTGTGAAGAAGGGGCTGTATGGAGATCTCCACATTAGGCTGTCTATGTGCCTAATGTTTGTCTGTGGGTCTCTGCATCTGTTCCCATCTGCTAGCAAAGGAATTCTCTCTGATGGCAATAGGGCTGGGCAATCTATGGGTATAGCAGGGTATCATTAGAAATCATTTTATTAATTGTTTTTCTATCCTAGGTCTCATGCTTTTCAGGGTCCAGTCCCTGGTCATCCATACAGTCTCCAGAATGGGAGAGGGAGAGCAAGAACTGTAGGAGTTACGGGGGTCAAGGATAAGAGGAGAACATGGCCCTCACAATGAATAAAGTAGGGATGATAGGGGCTCACAGAGACTGAAGCAGCAATCACAGAGCCTGCCTGGGTCTGCACTAGGTAGTCCGGAAATACGTAATAGCTGTTAGCTTGGTGTTTTTGGAACTCTTAACAATGGGAATGGGAGTATCTATTACTCTTTGCCTGCCCTTGGGGTCTTTTTCTTACTACAAGTTTGCCTCGCTCAGCAATGATCTGGGGGATAGTGCCTAGTCTAAGTTTAACTTGTTATGCCTTGTTCAATTGATATCCTTAGATGGCTGAAGGGAACCAGAGGAGGATGAGATCTGTGAGAGAGTAGAGGTAGGGGTTGGGGAGTTGGGAGGAGTGGAGGGAGAGAATCTGTATTTGTGATGTATTAGATGAAGGGAAAAAAAAGTCATTATGTGCTAGCTTGTATTCTTTACCTTAGTGTCACAGAAATGCATTCCAGCTTTCATAGAAATCATATTATAATTGGTTGAGACAAGGGAGTGGAAAAACTACAATGAGAAAAATAAGCCAAAAATATTGCATGATAGAGTATAACTGGACCAAAACAAACAAAAACAAACAAACAAATAAATAAATAAAATATTTTAGCTGTATTAGCCCCCATGCCTTCTATGGGAAGGTTCAATAACTATGATCTAAAGGATGTGAAGAAGTAAGAGACACCAGAGGAATCTTCACCATTGAGAGACAAGGATATTCAAAACATAAGCAAGATTCTACTTTGTTTATTCCACAATAGTGAGCAGGATTGGTGATGAACAGAACTGTTCAGTTCCTGCTGTGACAAGCACGGGATGCCTTCCAAGAGCTCCTAGGAAAAGCTTACCTATTTAATTGACCATTATTCATGGGGGTGTTATGTACAAAATTAAGAGATAATTACAAAACATTTTGATGTACATGAATTTATTATTCTTTAAAGTTACTTTATTTATAATATTCCAGATACTACTGAGTGAGGTTTTAGCACGAGGATATACATTTATAAAATATTGTATTCCTTTTGAAAATTAAAAGTTTGAATTGTTCTAGAGATGTGTTTATCTTGTTTAGTCTTTTGACTAGGTTACATTGTTAACACCACATGCTCATTACTTGGTGAGGATATATTACCTCATAAATTAGACAGTTCTTAAACATTATTAAAGTGCTATTGCTTGTTACTAATAAGGAGCAACTAGTTCCATTTTAAATGAATTTTCATACTTTAGGTTGAGTGGCAAAGTCAAGTCATTGATCCATTATTTGCTTTCTCCTCTATTTCTTCTTCAAATATAACTCACCAGTGCTGTACTATAAGAGCAATAGAATTGCAGATGACCCAAGGGAGTGCCATGGAAACAGATCATTAATTATAATTCAATATTAAATGCCTCATACCTGCTCTTATATTTCTAAGTTAATATATTTTTATCCAGGTGTTTTTGAGACATTTGTAGAGACCATTAACCTGGTAATCTTGGCTATTGATAATAGTGTTTAGAAATAATATTTTCAAAGTTCCCTTTGTCCCTGAAAACCTGAAGCATGAAAGGAATCATTACAGAATTATGAATCGCACAAAACCTTCAATCCAAAATTTACCCTGTCTACAAGATGTTCAGGGATAAGGAAGGAGAAAAGGATGAGGTAATGGCCAACCAATGACTGGCCCAATCTGAGACCCACCCCAGAAGAGAGAGCCAGCCTCTGGAACTTTTAATGATACTTTACTATGCTTAAAGACAATGGCTTAGCATAACTGTCCTTTGAAAGGCTCTACCCAGCAGTGGATTGAAACGAATGCAGTGACTAACAGCCAAACATTAGGCAGGGCTCAGTAAGTCTTGTGGAATGCGCTGAGGGAGGATGGACAGTCCCAAAGGGGCCAAGACCTCTACAAAAAGACCAACAAAGTCAACTAGCCTAGGCTCATAAGGATGCACAGAGACTAAAGCACCAAAAAAAGTGCATCCGTAGATTGGACCTAGGCTCCTGACACATATGTAACTGACTGGCAGCTTTGAGATTGAAAAAAAAAAAACTTGCTGAGAAAAAATATGATTATTTATGGATATTCATCCACATACCCCATTCGCCCCATCTCACCAACCTGTACCAGGTAGCACAGCACAGCCTGGTAAAGAATTGAAGAATTTATGCATTCAGAAAGTCTGCTTACTATTTTCCATTATGAGACTATTTTCTTTCACACCTTAGGGCATAGAAAACAAGTTACTGTTTGAAAAGTTGACAATTTTGGCTCTATTAAGGTAGAAACATCTACCTCCGAACATGTGAATGAATAATAAAGTCTCTTTAGACTTAATACTGGAGGGCAGAAAAAAAGAGGCTGGGAAAACATATATTTATTATATGATACAAAGAAAGTAGTTTGGCAAAACTGAAAGCTATGAATAAGAATTATTTTTCCCATTTAAAGTTTCAGAGTGTTCTACACAATACACTATAATTTGGAATCTTCTTCTCAGGCATTAAAGTTTAAAGTGCTTCAATAGGAAAAGTTCATAAATATCATTTGTAAGAAAAACTAACATTTCTTGAAAGCATCAAATAGAAGTAAATAGCTCACATAAGACAACATGCATAATTTTAATAAAATATTTTCAAATTATACCACCAATTTGAAATTGTATCTTTGCAACTATAATATAATAATTTAAAGTTTGAATGGATTAACCTAGGTTAGGTATGTTTCAAAAGTTGAGATCCATTAAATATTTATGTGCCAGCCAGTACTGTCTCATTTCTCAATGTTTTCTGACAGTATTACATATGTAGCTTTAACAAATTTGCACTGATGAAGTACATCATAATACACAGTTATATAATAACATTATATAATAAATAACATTTCACATTATGCTTAGCAAGGTCGGGGTTCAGTCTATTTAGTTATATACTGAAAATAGGTTATGTAGGCTCATTTGAACTAATTATCCAATTTTAGAAATGTAGCTAATTTATTATAAAATGTAGATGCTCTTTAATACTAAATTACATTAGCAAAATGTAAATGTTACTATTCACATAATCATGGAAATGTGCAGCCTCTTGCATTGGCTTATATATGCCCATCATAGCCAGATGTTTGAAAGAGTACAGGTTTGTTTGACCTTGGGTAAATCTTTCATATTTGGATGTTAGGAACATTACTTGGGCTTTTAAAATATGCTAACCAGGGTGTGTTGACAACTGCAAAATTCTGCAAACATAAATCAAGTCTGAAATATCATTTTGAAGGTTTTAAATAAAAATATAAGAGTAAATGGAATAAGAAAAAATATAAAAGTTCTATACACACCAATAGATTTTATAGAATTTAAAATAAATAATATCATACCACATGTTTGAAAATATATTCAGGGAATTTCTGTATCAGTAAATATATGACACTGGAGTAATTGTAATATGCATTTTTAACTTTAAAATGTATGTGTACAGTGTGGAGATGTGTATATATCATACATGTAGAGATATGAGAGAGAAATGTTCAGGCTTGGTTTTCTCCATCTACCATTGCTCCAGAGATTAATCTCAGGCCAGTGGGTTAGTGTTTCAAACACCTGAACCTGGCAAGATACTTGCCAACCCTAGAAAGATGGTTTGTACAGAATCAGTTGTAGTTGTTTAAAACATATTTGTTTTCCCTCAAGACCATGCTTCTCACAATGCTGCAGTACCTTGTTCAAAAACAAAAACAGTAGGCCGACTTAAAATGAATAACAATATGGCAAATAGACTAGAATTTTTAGTAGTCTGTCAAGAAAAGAAAATGTTTATTAGTTTGTACTTGAAACCACTACATCAAAGGATGACTAAAGCTTTAATAATGGAATAAGGAAAAACAGTCATTGCCACGCTCTGGTTCAGTAACAACCTTTCGATGTAATTGAGAGATCATATATACAACTGCATGAGAAGCCAAGAAGCTATTACATATCTAGTAACAAAATGATGGTTTAAAAATTAATCATAGAAAACGAACACTTCTTAAATGAGTTGTCAAGCAAAACAAGTCAAAAATTTAGAACTCCCAAAGGAGAAGAACCTGAAGATTAATAGCAAACTAGAATCCAAAACTTAACTTAGGTCAGCAAAGAATTACATTCATAGAAGTGAGAGATTATTTCATGTTTGATGGCCTTATAAATACAACATTTTCAACTCATTTATATACACTCTATGAGGCAGTAACATTTAATTTATCGTATGACTGACTAATGACCTTTAGAATGAAGGAAATTATTGAATGAATGCAGTTCAGGTGTGAGCAAGTCTCACTAATAATTTCCAAATATCTGGACTGTGTCAAACAATGCATATAACTGACATGTGAGCTTCAGATCTGGATTTGGAGTTCTTAAAAATACTAACTAAGAATTATACAGCTTCTTTACGAAACACTTTATTATAAAAATATTGTAATAATTTTTAACTAATCATGGCTGTCTTATGAAATTTTCCAAGAGTAAGATAAATTTGGCTACATGAAGTAAACAAAATTTAATGCCATTGAACAAGCTATTTATGTCAATTTGATGTCTATTCTCCTCAGAATATTTAATCAATAATTTGACAGATGTCAGAAAAGACCTGTCATTATGAGTCTAGACTGCTGGATGCCAAAACCAAAAATTCAATGTTTTCTCAGTTATTGATAGGAAATTATTATATCTAAGATGAATCATATTAAAATTTGAAAGTATATTAGACATTTAATGTGTCATTTCAGTCGAGAGTAATTTGACTTGGTTTGAATATATGGAGCTTGATTTCACTGAACTCTTATACATTTTAATATCCTGACTCTAAAAACAGATACACTCATAAGCTTTATTTGTTTATTTATGGACATAGCAGGTGTGTCATGTTCATAAAGCCATGGAGCTACATGAAGAAAATGAAAACAGACACCTGTGATTGTGAACTTCTTTCATAATTTGATATGCTTTGGTGAGGCTTGAACTGATTAAGTGATTTCTTACAAGTGTCTTGAATTTTGTTTTCAAAATATCATACCTTATATCATGATGTAATAACAAAAATATTAATTTAACACAAATTTAAACACATTTTTAAAAGATCATTTAAAAAATCTTATAAAAAGATTGTGGTATCACTGATGTAACCACTTTATACTGAACTAACTGAATATTTAATAACTCTCTTCAGTTGTATTTGAATTGCTGAATAAATTTATGCACTCCTCTGTTTGTGAATTTAATAAAAATCAAAAATATCTACCTTCGTTGTAGATAAATGCTATCTTTGGATATTGCAATTATTTTTTTTTCTATTAAGCTCTGCAACTATAGCAGTACTGGGTGTGTAAACATTAAATTAACTGTGTTATAGGAAATACAACACAGTGTTTAATACAGAATGTGTAGACATTTTACAATATGGCAACTTTGGTTAGATGGATAAACAATCCATGACTCAAAACAGTCATCACATTCAAGTTAATGCAGAAATAAATTTTAGAAAATCAGTCATGAGAAACATGATGAAAATGACCCAAACACCAATTAGAAACAAATAAAACTATTCAAAGAATCAATGAAACAAAAAGCTGGTTCTTTGAGAAAATCAAGATAGACAAACGCTTAGCCAAACTAACTAAAAAGCAGAGAGAATCTATCCAAATCAACAAAATCAGAGATGAAAAGGGTGACATAACTACAGACACAGAGGAAATTCAAACAATCATTAGGTCATACTACAAAAGCCTATATGCCACAAAATTTGAAAACCTAAATGAAATGGACAATTTTCTTGATAGATTCCATCTTCCAACATTAAGTCAAGATCAGGTAGAAAGACTGAACAGTCCTATATCCCCCAAGGAAATTGAAGCAGTCATTCACAGTCTCCCCTCCAAAAAAAGCCCTGGTCCAGATGGTTTCAGCGCGGAATTCTACCAGACCTTCAAAGAAGTGCTCACACCAATTCTCCTCAAACTATTCCACAAAATAGAAACAGAAGGTACATTACCAAACTCATTCTATGAAGCAACAGTCACCCTGATACCTAAAGCACACAAAGACCCAACAAAAAAAGAGAACTTCAGACCTATCTCTCTTATGAACATTGCCACAAAAATACTCAATAAAATACTTGCAAACCGAATCCAAGAACACATCAAAGATATCATCCAATACGACCAAGTAGGCTTCATCCCAGGCATGCAAGGGTGGTTCAACATACAGAAATCCATCAATGTAATCCACCACATAAACAAACTGAAGGAGAAAAACCACATGATCATCTCCTTAGATGCTGAAAAAGCATTTGACAAAGTCCAACACCCATTCATGTTTAAAGTCTTGGAGAGATCAGGAATACAAGGCACATATCTAAACATAGTAAAGGCAATATACAGCAAGCCTATAGCCAACATCAAACTCAATGGAGAGAAACTTAAATCAATCCCACTGAAATCAGGGACAAGACAAAGCTGCCCACTCTCTCCCTACCTCTTCAACATAGTACTTGAAGTCCTAGCCAGAGCAATAAGACAACTAAAGGAGATCAAGGGGATACAAATCAGAAAGGAAGAGGTCAAACTGTCACTATTTGCAGATGATATGATAGTATATATGAGTGACCCCAATAATTCAACCAGAGAACTCCTCCAGCTGATAAACACCTTCAGCAAAGTGGCAGGATACAAAATCAACTCAAAAAAATCAGAAGCCCTCCTGTATACCAAAGACAAAAGGGACAAGAAAGAAATTAGGGAAACAATACCCTTCACAATAGCCACTAATAACATAAAGTACCTTGGGGTGACACTAACCAAGCAAGTGAAAGACCTGTTTGAGAAAAACTTCAAGTCTCTGAAGAAAGAAATTGAAGAAGATCTCAGAAGATGGAAAGATCTCCCGTGCTCATGGATTGGTAGGATTAACATTGTGAAAATGGCCATCCTGCCAAAAGCAATCTAGAGATTCAATGCAATTCCCATCAAAATACCAACTCAATTCTTTACAGACCTTGAAAAAAAGATTCTCAGCTTCATATGGAGAAACAAAAAACCCAGAATCTCCAAAACAATCCTGTACAACAACAGATCATCTGGAGGTATCTCTATCCCCGATCTCAAGTTGTACTACAGAGCAATAGTAATAAAAACTGCATGGTATTGGCATAGAAACAGAAAGGAGGATCAATGGAACCACATAGAAGACCCAGAAATAAACCCACACACCTATGAATACTCGATTTTTGACAAAGAAGCCAAAACCATTCAATGGAAAAAAGACAGCATCTTCAACAAATGATGCTGGTCCAACTGGATGTCCACATGCAGAAAAATGAAAATAGATCTATATTTATCACCCTGCACAAAACTAAAGTCCAAGTGGATCAAAGACCTCAACATAAAACCAGATACTCTAAATCTGTTAGAAGAAAAAGTGGGGAACAGCCTAGAACTCATTGGCACAGGAGAAAACTTCCTGAACAGAACACCAACAGCACAGACTCTAAGAGCAACAATCAATAAATGGGACCTCATGAAACTGAACAGCTTCTGTAAAGCAAAGGACACTGTCATCAAAACAAAACGCCTGCCTACAGATTGGGAAAGAATCTTCACTAACCTTTTATCTGACAGAGGACTAATATCGAGTATATACAAAGAACTAAAGAAGGTGAAAAGCAGCAAACCAAGTGATCCAATTAAAAAATGGGGAACAGAGCTAAACAGAGGATTCTCGACAGAGGAATATCGAATGGCAGAGAAACACTTAAAGAAATGCTCATCCTCATTAGCCATCAGGGAAATGCAAATCAAAACGACCCTGAGATATCACCTTACACCCATCAGAATGGCCAAGATGAAAAACTCAAGGGACAACACATGCTGGAGAGGTTGTGGAGAAAGGGGAACCCTCCTCCACTGCTGGTGGGAATGTAAACTGATACAACCACTCTGGAAATCTCTCTGGCGCTTTCTAAGACAATTAGGAATAGTGCTTCCTCAAGACCCAGCTATACCACTGCTAGGTATATACCCAAAGTTTGCTCAAGTACACAAAAGGGATATTTGCTCAACCATGTTTATAGCAGCATTATTTGTAATAGCCAGAACCTGGAAACAACCCAGATGTCCATCAACGGAGAAATGGGTACAGAAATTGTGGTACTTTTACACAGTGGAATACTACTCAGCAATCAAAAAGGAGGAAATCATGAAATTTGCAGGCAAAAGGTGGAATCTAGAAAAGATCATCCTGAGTGAAATATCCCAGAAGGAGAAAAACAAACATGGTATATGCTCACTTATATAGACCTATAAGATATGATAAACATAATGAAATCTATACACCTAAAAAAGATAATCAAGAGAGCGGACATGGGGTAAGATTATCAATCCTCGTTTAGAAAGACAGATGGGATGCACATTGAACATATGACAGGAGTCTACTGAGCGCATTTGAAAGACTCTAACTAGCAGTGTTTTCAAAACAAGGACTCATGACCAGACCTTTGGCAGAGTGCAGGGAATCGTGGGAAAGATGGGGAGTTAGTCTGATGGGGAGGGGATAGGAGCTCCACAAGGACCAAATATATCTGGGCGCGGGGTCTTTTCTGAGACTGACATGCAACCAGGGATCATGTATGAATGTAGCCTGGAGCCTCTGCTTGGATGTGGCCTGTGGTGGTTCAGTGGCCGGTTGGCTTCCCATGGTGAGGGGAGTGGGGACTGTTTCTGGCAGGAACTCAGTGACTGGCTCTTTGACCTCCCCGCCCCCCAGGGGAGGAGCAGTCCTGTTGGGCCAGGGAGGGGAGCTTTGCAGCCAGTCCTGAGGATACCTGGTGGAAAGGAGTCCTTGGATGAATGGGGAGGAGGTCCCAGCTATTGGTGGACTTGGCAGGGGGCAAGGTGGAGATAAGGGAGGGAGGGAGGGACTGGGAGGGAATGAGGGATCGGGACATGGCTGGGATGCAGAGTTAATAAAATGTAACTGATAAGAAAAAATAAAATTAAAAAAAAACATAAAATTCAAAAAAAAAAAAGAAAAGAAAAGAAAATGACCCAAACAGTAGGAGAGAAAGAAGTAAGACACATTATTCTTCATAAAAATGAAACAAAAAAACCTACCAAAACTAGTTTTTTTAGCATAATTCACTCAACAGTCTAAGTAATAATTCTGTTGTCAGAACACTGAGAATGGATTGCACACTCATTGATTAGAGATTTTTTTTGTTTTTTCTTTTTTTTACTTTTTAAAATTAATTACAGTTTATTCACTTTGTATCCCCCCTGTAGCTCCCTTCCCCCTCCCCTCCCAGTCCCACCTTTCCTCCCTCTTCTCAACCCATGTTGTTCCTCAAGCCCACTGATAAGGAAGGTCTTACTCTCCTTCCTTCTGATCCTAGTCTATCAGGTCTCATCAGGAGTAGCTGCATTGTCTTCCTTTTTTGGCCTGGCATGGTTGCTCCTACCTCAGGAGTAGGTGATCAAAAAGCAGGCCAATCAGTTCATGTCAGAGACAGGCCCTGTTCCCTTTGCTGTGGAACCCACTTGGACACTGAGCTGCCATGGGCTACATCTGTGCAGGGGTTCTAGGTTATCTCCATAAATGGTCCTTGGTTGGAGTATCAGTCTCTGAAAAGACCCTTGTGCCCAGATATTTTGGTTCTGTTGCTCTCTTTGTGGAACTCCTGTCTTGTCCTGACCCACGGAGCTTCAATGGGGTTCCTAAGGGGGAAATTGGAAGGAATTGGGGGGGAAGGGACGAGAAGTGCAAGAAATGAAGGCCAAGTCTCTTTGTCTGATCAAAGCCTCCTTTATTAGAAATTTTTACCCAACTTATAGAGGGAGAAGGCAGGAAAGGGGGAAGGTTAATTTACTGCTGCAGGAGAAAGGAAGAATGCTTTCATGGGTTAAATATTGTACCTGCAAGATACCATAATTGTTTTCTTAAAATATCTTACAGATGCTGTAACAAACGGATGTCCTCACAATTACCCATTATTTAGGGTGTTAGATAACTCTTTCACTAAATAGCTTTAGGTCTCCACTAAATGACCTTTGCTCTCTACTTGGCTTTGGCTTCAGTAACTACCTTTGTCTCCACTAGATAGCCTTGGCTCACTAATTGACTTTGGCTTCAGCAGATACCTTTGTCTCCACTAGATATCTTTGACTTTGGCTTCCGTAGATAGCTTTGGCTCCTGGCACTGTCTTCTCCAGGTCTTACTATCTTCCCCTTCTTTTATAAGATTCCCTGCATTCTGCCCAAAGTTTGGTTATAAGTCTCAGCATCTGCTTTGATACCCTGCAGGGTAGAGCCTTTCAGAGGCCCTTTGTGATAGGCTCCTGTCCTGTTCCCTGTTTTCTCCTTCTTCTGATGTCTATCCTCCTTTGTCTTTCTGAAAGGAGATTGAGCATCTTAGCCAGAGTCCTCCTTCTTGATTAGTTTCTTTAGGTGTACAGATTTTAGTATGTTTATTGTATATTATGTATCTAACATCCACATAAGTGAGTATATACTCTGTGTGTCTTTCTGCTTCTGGGATAGCTCACTAAGGATGATCTTTTCCAGTTCCCACCATTTGCCTGCAAAATTCATGATTTCCTTGGCTTATATTGCTGAGTAATATTCCATCTTTATCTATTCCTCAACTAAGGGGCATCTGAGTTGTTTTCAGCTTCTGGCTATTATATATGAAACTGCTACAAATATGGTTGAGCAAATGGATTCGACTGCCACAAATTTGGGACCAATAGGCTTAGGAAGGATTTCCTTACTAATAATTGCAGGAAACAACAACAGCAACCTTTAATTAGCTGATTGATTACTTTTCGATTAATTCAGATCTTTCAGTAGCTTTAAGATCACAAATATCATTGTGTTCATTGGGCTGTTTCATTTATTTATTTATTTATTTATTTACTTACTTACTTATATAATTATTACAATTATTTACTTTGTATCCTTGCTGCAGTCCCCTCCTTCATCTCCTCCCAATCCCACACTCCCTCCCGCTTCTCCTCTTGTGCCCCTTCTGTAGTCCCCTGATAGGGTAAGACCTCCTCCCCTTCTATGTGACCCTGCATTGGCCTTTTTGATGAGGGAAGAGGAAGAAAAGAAAACTGTACCCAACCAATTGGACATAACCTTCAGATATGTTGTAGTAGGTTTACTCTATTTAAAAGTGTGATGTTTATATGTGGTATGTCAAAGGCTGGAAATCACAGGGAGCCATGGGCACATCCACTCCTAAAACCTGAAGGCCCATCTGACAGGAATATTTAGAAGTGATACCAGAGCAATCACAATTACTTAAAAAATGGCCAAAGCCATCAGCACATCAAAAACTTAAGTGTATTGCTTTTTAAATTTTCTTTTTCTAAGAAGAAGATATGCACACAAGCATTGATATGTTCTTCAGCCAAACATGAACCTTTTCTACAAATTTCAAAACAAGTGATAGATTCTTATTTTGAGGGGATATTTTTATCCTGTGTCAGTACTAAATATAACAATTTTTACCTGAATACTATGGTTCGCTACATAAAGGATGAAGAAAGAGTAAAAAGCTGGGGCAAATCACACACATTTATGCAAAATTAATTTAAGCCAAATCATACTGCACTTCTATTGGGAAAATACTGTTACATTGCCCTGACAAAAGCAACATGGTTGATTTAAGAGAGAAAAATATTTAAGATGCGTTGAGGCAAAAGGACTTTAGAAAAGACAAATGAACAAGAAAGGAGTTTCTCTTCTTGTCTGAATAACATTCAAGTGGCTTTAAGAAGTCACTCCTTTTCAAAGGATGACTAACCCATTTGATTGTGTCTGCAGTAAGGGACATTGGGACAATGAGTTCAGAATGAGCCAAGCTCTCAAATGCATGTTATTATTTTGCCAATCTTATGTTAAACCCATAATCAGATTGGAAATCTATAGTCAGCAGTAATAGAGCACTGAGGCAATTGTCCATATCATTCAAGCCAAAGAAACACTTTGATTTGAAATTCTGTATCTAAATGATTGGGGCCACTGTACTCCTTTGGTATGAGTGATTTGGATAATTGTCTCAGTTCTCCACTTCATCTTGCTTGTATAAATTCTCCAAAGCAAACATCTGAGCTCCCATATAACTGAAAGCAATGAAAATATGTACATATTTTATGGCATATAAAATTTGTAAATGTTTAAAGGAAAATAAAACGGGAAACTAATGGCAGCATCATTTACATATCCTGAATACCTTTAAAATAATAAATTACAGTATGCAGGCTCACAAGTGTTCAGGAAATTGTGTTTCAGTGAAGTTAATTTGTCACTGAACTATTACTGAGAATGCCATGATTCTTATTCTTTAATAAGCACAAATGATTAGGAGTTAAATAAAAAAATATTTTACATTAATCAGTTAATCATGACTTATGAAAGCTATATTCACTGTGTGAATACTCCAGTCACTTCACTTTACACAACTAAAAAATCATGAAGGAATAACAGTTTCTCTCATCCTCCTGAATCACACTTGCGACTTAACTGTTTTGGTCACCACATGTTTTTGCTATGCATTAGTAGTAAACAGAAGCTAAAGCAATTCCCTAAAGTTGATCATTGCGCTTGTTCATTCTCCCTTTGTAAGAACAAAGTTCCTATCTACACCACAAGCGCCAAGGCAATCAATGCTGATGAATGACTAGCAATGGCTTCTTTATTCAAAGAGAAGAAAGTTTCCATTATCTCTTCAGCATCTTCACTCTATCACTTTGACAGGGCCAGGCATTTCCACACTCCACTGCTTTTGCTTGGAACAGTGTTCTGTGTATCTCTGTGTTTCTAATATGAAAGAAAAATGAAAAATAATACAGTCTGGAGAAAACCTCTTGTTGGCACACACAAACTGCCATCTTTCATTCTTCTTTTAATTGTTGTTCCAACTCACACAGAGTATAAACCTTTAGAACAGAGTGGCCAGAGAAAACTTCAAAGCTGGGAGAGCTCAAATTTTAAAGTGTTAGGTGAAACAGTGTTTTATTATGGAGAAGAAAAATAAAAGCCAAAGGCACTATTTCTAAGCCCTTATAAATCCTTTTGTGTAAGGTATGTTTATTCACTCTACAAAGGAATATCTGATGACATTTTCCCTACTTCTTCTGGCTTTGTGCTGCAAACTGGGAGGCTAAAAATTCACCCCATATACACATACTTTGACTGAGGAAAGCTTAGTTTTGTTCCTTTCATTTTTCTACTCTTTCTGAGAGTATTGTCTTTCTCTATGGAACAGTAAAGCTTGCCAGGAAAAGTGAAGGTGTGAACTGGCCTGATTTTGGTAGTCAGTAAGTATGCTTTGAAGAAGAAAGATTCTGAGAAAATAAAAAAGATGTCAGAAGGAAACACCTTTGAACCACAGCAGCAGCAGCAGCAACCGCCACCACCATATCAAGATAGGCCCTGGACGTTACTAGGGCATTAATAACCAGCAAAGGTCATTTATGTTTTGTCTGCCAGGCATTGGTAAGTGCTGTGGCAAGTTTTCCAGTGCAAGGTGCAAGCACAATACATTTTAAGCTCAGCGTATCTCCAGCCCCTTCATGTCATTAATAGTCTGCCCCACTCATGAGAAGGGCACTAGATATGTGCCCTCCTATACCGGACAGTGACGTTCATGGATTTTTTTTTTTTTTTTACCTATGCCATCAGAAATAAAGAAACACCTAAATTTGCTGTTTCATATTCCTTGTACACACCCATGTATATTTATAATAAGTGAACCTATGGAATTAAATTATTTTGAAATGGGTAGAGTCTTTATTTTTGAGGACAAATATATGACTGAGCACTCTCTAAATCCTACAGGAAATACTTCATTTATTACATACTTGTAAACTATCTGTAATTGACTATCTGTAGTTTATCAATTCATTCTGTTCATTTTTATCAAAACTACAATATATAAAGATTTAGAAAGAAATGAACTTCATAAGAAGACAATTAGATAGAAATTTGAACAGAAGATACAGGTTCCCTATAGTCACTCCCACATCCTTTAGGACACCCATCAGGCAATAAGAAAGAATGCTAATACAGACTATTCACTTTGAACACCTACATGTCAATTTTACTTTCTAAGCAAAGGAAAAAACAATTCAAATAACATACATACTACATATAATTCTCAACTACCTACAAACCTAACAGAATTGACAAAAGAATGATAGCATTAATAAAAGGGAAAAATAATGTCTAAATTCTCCTTTTCTCTTTTTTCTAAGTAGCATTATTTCAGGCTGTTGAAGTGCATAATCATATTAGCATTTAATTAACAACAATAACAGAAATACTTAATTATGTATTATATTTAATTAATTATATAATATAATATATAAATATACAAATATTTAATTATATATTAGTTAATTTATTACACAAATAATATAAGAACCAAAATTGAAACTTAGTTTAATGTTTTAAGTTTACAGGAAAAGTTAAGAAACTGAATCTGAACAATTCCTGTAATTAAAATCCAGCTTGCCATTGACTGGCTGCATGAACTTTGATAAATTATTTAATTTTCTAATTAATAAAATGTGATTGGTTGTATTTGGCACTTACAGAAGCTAGAAAAATACCATTCAATATATGGAAGATGGTTAGAATAATATCTAACATATGGTAAACCTCCCATAAAAGTGGGATAAATAAAATGCATTTTCAGGTGATATTTTATAAGCCCTGACACAAATGCACCATTTTTAATTTTCCCAAGAAGATAAGTGGCAGAGGGAAAATCAAAACCAAACCACAGAAAATAAACAAAACAGGTTTTTACAATGTGGTAAAATGCCACTTATATTGGCTCAATATCAGAAAAGCATTAGAGCATGAGGAATATTTACAAAGTTGGTTGAGTGATAAATATGTAAGAAAGCTCTTAATACATTTGTGATGAGACTTAACAATTTGTTAAAATTTGGTGTTTATCAAACAAATACTTTTTAGTACTAAAAGAACAATGAGATTCCTGGGAGAGATAAAAATAATTGAGAGAGTGCTGAAGATCCAAAGCTTTCCCTTTTGAAGCAAAACTATTTCATACAACTTTGGAAAAGTCAATATCTAAAAATTCTTTTAGTATTTGTTTAGATTGGCCTTTGGCCTCAGAGTTGTATCACTCCAAGAATAGGAACTCACAGCTTCCAGAGGTGCATTACCTCTGGCAGATTTATATTCCTCATAAAAGCTTTATGTAGCTCATAAATGCAGACTTTCAATCCTACAGGTACTGATGATCAGGAAGCTTTACTTTATCTTTCTGAAAGATGAAAATGACACTTCCCTTGTAAGAAAGTGTTGGTATAAATGACAGAGCAATGGTACAAAGACACAAGAGAAAAATTCAAATGAAAATAGGTCTGTAGGAAAAACTGTGAAGTAGAGGCCCATAGAAGAAGAGAGAGTAGCTAAATAGGAGCTAAAGAGCAGGAAGGGCTCAGGGCCGGAATTCATAGGATTTGGGATGCTGAGCTAGAAAACTGAGCAAAGAAATCAAATTGCAGCCCAAGTGGAAAGGAAAACACGTTGACACACATTTTATGTTTAGATGTCCTTTTGATAATGCACATCAGTTCTCAGAACAGTCTAGGTATTTCCACATGCCAAGCTTGAGTGGTTCAGAAAAATAACTTAATTCAAAAATATTGTCAGCATTTCAAACGTTATGAGGAGATTTTTTTTTCTAGAATGTTTATTGTGTATAATGAAAAATAGATACAGTTTGGACAATATTCTCTGTGTAGGGAAGTTGGATTCACAGGGTAGAAACAACAGGTTATGGTGACTCATTCTTCTAAACTCAGAGCCCAGGAAGTTAAGACAGGAGGAATATCAAAGTCTGAGGCCATACTGCACTTTCTGTTGAGCTTGTAGAGCAACATTAATGGTAGTGTGAGACACTGTCTTACAGTACAAACTTATTTACTTAATTAATTAATTGAAATTAACTACACGGTAACAGTCAAAGGCCAAAGGGTTAAATAATAGAAAATATAAGTCATATACAGTACATCTAATAGATAAGAAAGAAGGGAAAACCTTGAATGCATTGGCACAGGAGACAATTTCCTGAACAGAACACAAACACCTTTGGCACTAACAGTTTATAATTGGACCTCATGAAACTGAAAAGCTTCTATAACATAAAGGACACAGTCAATAGGAGAATAAGGCAACATACTTAATGGAAAAAGATTTTAACTAATCCTACATCCTACAAAGATCTAATATTCATAATATATAAAGAACTCAAGAAATTAGACACCAACAAACAAAATGACCCAAATAAATATGGGGTACAGAGCTAAACAGAGAATTCTCAGCAGAGGAATTTCTAATGGTTAAGAAGCACTTAAAGAATAGTCAGTGTCCTCAGTCATCAGGGAGATGCAAATCAAAACAAATCTTAGATTCCATCTTACACCATCAGAATGGCTAAAATTTAAAAACCAATGACTCACCCAACTTGAGATCAATCCTATGAGAGAGAGCCAACCCCTAACACTACTAGCCATATTTTGCTATACTTGCAGATAAGCCTCTCTTCTCTGAGAGGCTTTACTGAGCAATTGATGGAAACAGATGCAGAAACCCACAGCCAAACATTGGGTAGATCCCAGAAATCTAGTGGAAGAAGGAGAGGAAGGAATGAAGGAGCCAGGAGGTCAAGGACACCACAAGAAATGCTGCAGAATCAACTAACAGAGACCCATGTAGGTTCATAGAGACTGAACCACCAAAAGAACATGCATTGGATGAACCAAGACTCCTTGCACATTTGTAACAGATGTTCAGCTTGGTCTTCCTGTGGGTCCCCTAACAACTGGAGCTGGGGATGTCTCTGACTCTGTTGTCTGTCTTAAGATACCCTTTTCCTAACTGGGCTACTCAGTAGAAGATTTGCCTCATCCTACTGCATCTTGATATGTCAAGGCAGGTTGATATAAATAGGAGTCTTCCCATTCTCTGAGGAGAAAGGGAGGGGTGGAGGAAAGGAAGTGAGAGAGAGGGACTGGGAGGAAAATGGGAAGGGAAGCTGTGATTGGCATGTAGATTAAATATATAAAAGAATTAATGAACAAGGAAAAAGTAAGAAATTATCTTTACTGACAGAAAAAAAAATTGTTCCAAGCAGTTAAGATGAGGCCAAATTTTGGGTGAGATTTGGGTTGTGAAATGATATCTATACAGCTTCTACATGCCAGATCAATGCCAAGGACTTTATTTTGTTCAGTTCTCACACGGTTTCAGTAAGAGGTACTTCTGTGATTTCACAGAAAGTGGTTTTAAAGTGGAACTAAGCTGAATCACCTAGCTGAGAAGGGTTGGACCCGGAACTTCAGAACTTTCGTGCACAGCTGTCTGTCACTCACTTACCCAGAGAAATGGTCAGCAGTGTCAGTGGAGCTGAAAGCCAGATCTGGTCTAGCCGAGTCATGCTGTGCCTAACCTTTCAGTGAATGAAGCCTCCTCCTAAGAGCACAAAATTATCTATTGGGATAATAACAATAGTGTTTGGTATGGTCTTGGGGAGTTTAACACTGGACTGTATTTTAAATGTCATGCTAAATATACCAGATATGAGGGTTGAAGAGTGTGAGCAGGCAACAATGATTGCCACATTCACACTAAAGAAGGAAATACCATGCTACTGTAATGTACTAGCTATGATGAATAAATCAAAATGTTTTTGAGGCTTATACATAGTTTATATTGTTACTAATAAGTAAGATGCTCTCACAATTAGTTGTACAAATATTCCTTCAACGTTTAAATATTTGCTTTAGGTCTGAGAGGCCGACTGGGTGAATTATGTCAGGTATTGGCTGTAACTCTTGGAGAAACTGGCTAATGGGAAGCACTAGTGGAGAACAGGAAGAAAAGACTGAAAGAGAGGTGGGACAGTCCCTTTTTCAGGTAGTTGCATCGCCATTAATCAAAATTCAGGACTCAGGTTTGACTCTGTCCACCTCCATGTTTGTGTTCTGTATATTCTCTGTCCTTCCACCTTTTAGCAAAGGAATGATCAGAACCTCTACTGTTATTAACTGTGCCATTCTTTGCCTTATCTCATCACAACCTTTTTATATTTATAAGTCCATTACAATATTATGAAATATATTTTTTCATTACCTCTATTTCTTGACACATAACGCTTGGAGAAAACACTAAACCTTAGAAGTCATGGATTTTTTTTTTTTTGTATCATAATGAGATCACACATGGCATTAGATAACTTCAGATTAGGGAGTACTTATCATACTTGACTAACCAGTGCAAGGTAGTTTGTGGGTTAAATAGTGTTCTCCAACTCCAAGGACAATAGACAGGCTGAAGGTTGATCTAATTATGAGTCAAAAATGATAATTAACCATGCCTAACTAATGAAGCTTCTAAGAACACAGCAAAGAGATCATTTATTAACTGAACACCAGAGGGACTCAAAGCCACTGTGTAACACTGTACTCTTGTACACACCTTACCAGCTTATTGTACATCTTTTGCAATAGCTTTAATAAAAATAGACAAAAGTAAATAAAATATATCCATGTATCTTCATTTTCTTTCTATTGCTGTGATAAACTGCCATGGTTGAAAGCAACTTGGGAAGGAAAGGTTTATTTCAAAATACAGCTCTCAGGTCACTCACAACCACTGTGGGGATCCAGGCAGGAAGTCTACCAGGAATCTGGAGGCAGGACTAACAAAGAGCTCAAGAATAAATGTTGCTTACAAGGTTGCTTATTGTGGCCTGATTCATTTGTGTATGTACTACAGGACCACCTGCCCAAGGCTGACACAGCCCACACTGCCTATGTTTCTTCACATCAGCAACCAATCAAAAAAAAAAAAAATACCCCCACAGACTTTCCTACTGGCCATTTGATGGAGAAGTTTTCTCATTTGGGATTCTCCTTTCCTATAACTCTAACAGGCACCAAATTAACTACAAAAAAGAACACTATAACATGGAGAATCAATGGTTTAACTGAACATAGGAGATAATGGTATTCCAGTGCAGTCTGAAGTAGGCATAACCTAAGACATGCCACGGAATATTTTCAGAGCTTTAATACTGTCATTGAGTATTCCAACTAATATGGAAGTATAATGGAAGTATATGATTCTCAGTTTTTGTCCACAGTGTGTCTAATAATAGCAGTATGAATGGGGAGAAGGACCCCTATCAGTGGACTTGGAAAAGGGCAGGGTAGAGAAGAGGGAGGGAGGGTGGGATTGGGAGGGAATGAGGGAGTGGGATACAGCTGGGATACAGAGTTAATAAAATGTAACTGATAAGAAAAAATAAAATTTAAAAAAAAGAGTTCAGTTAGATTGTTACTAAATTAGACAGATTCTCTTAACTAATGTATCTGGCTTTGGAAAGAAGGTTTGCTTGTTCATTTTCCTTATTTCAAGTTTACACCTCTGGAAACTGGACTACTCAACTTGAGTGCAGTCATGTATGTGAGGCAAAGCAAAAGAGGAGACAGCAAGTATTGGGCACACGGAAAGTTTTACAGAGGAGTCCTGTGAATTTTAGGATGCCTTCAGCTCCATGTAGCTGAAAAGCATAATAGAGAAGATGCCATCTGAAAAAGCAAAAATGAAAAAAAGAAAAGGAAAGTGAGGAAACTACAAATAGATACTTACTACCACTTTAAGGGAATCAGGAATGGTAAAACGGTAGGGAGTGAGGCAAGACATGTGAGGACAAGAAAGTTTCTGTCATCAAGAAACTAAATTGAAAAAGGATTCCAAGAGCATAACTCTCCGTGAGCAGAAAATTTACTTTTGTCTTCACAAATACTAATCATGATCAAACAATAATGTTGATTTCTAAGAGAGTAGCATGTATGCACACATCTGCATACATCTCCCTGCAGTCATGCAGCTTTTGTATATGTATCAATTAGGGACATGGTAGCAGGTAACTGTGTTAAGTGCACATGATGATCCTGCTAGAAGGTGCAGGGCCAAGAAGCTTGAATGGCAGCAATATTTAAATATAGACTGACTTTCTTTTCATTCATATCTAGGTGTTTACATTCTTTTTTTTTCACTTTTTTTAATTTTATTTTTCTTTTTAGTTACATTTTGTTAACTCTGTTTACATTCTTATTTTGTTGTTTCCTTTTCATTCTTTTCTTGATTTTTGGTTGTTTGCTAGCTTGCTTCCTGTCTCTGTTTCTTATTTTTCTTTGTTTTGTGTTTTTGAGACAGGATTGCATCATGTAGGTCCAGCTGGAATAAAAATCAGTATAGATCATGCTGGCCTCAAACTCATAGCAATCAATCTGCCTCTGATGTCTGGGATTATTATTATTTTTTCGATGAGCTACAATCTATAGTAAAGCTAAAGCATTTTACACTATTATAAAAGTAAAATAATTATTTTATTCTTGCACTAGCATAAAATTTTAGAAAATGTATCTTCATTCTTTTAACCCTGTACAGATTTTCATTAATAATAAAGTAGTTAATTTAGGGCTATGTTGTGGCTTTAAAAGCAGTCTGACTGTATAACCATACCATGATTAGCAAAAGTTGGGACACTGGTGAGATACATGAGACAGGATGAGAGCAGTATAGCCCTTTAAAAGATCAGACTCTCTTCAATGATATGATTGGAGAAGAGTGTTTCCTTATGAGTTGATTTTGGTAACATTATTTCCTGAATCTGACGTCCTTGACATATTGTAGTGTGAGGAGAAGTGCATGGAATTTAACATGACAAATTGTTCTTATGCTGGCTGACGTATAAGTACTATGAAAAGAAAAATAAATGCTCAAGGGAAGCAGAAAAGACCTTTCAATTTGACCGGGTAATTCTTTGACCTCCACAGAGAATACTTTAATGAAAAAAGTCCCTTAAAGAATTCCAGGATGTGATCTAGACTTTTAACACTTTCTGTGTGAAATGAGTGACATGTTGATATATGTATATATCTTTTATATTTGAACCAGTTTAAAATAATTATTTCCTTTCCCCAGGGACTGTTGAGTTATTTTTATCGGAGTTGGTGATTAACATTGAAAGAAAGTTTTTACAGAACACTGGCAATGATATTGTTTTAATATAAAAAAATAAAGAAGTGGTGGGTTTGATTGGAGAAAAACTATACACTTTGATATATGAGCCATATTTATTTTATAAACACTATTAATGAAATATGAATAAAATGATATACTATTGATTTGAACCATTCAGCTACAATAAGTTTATTTCATGTGTGCTATTTCATGTTACTGCTGATGTGGTTTTGGTAGAATTCATTAAAATTTAATGGGAAATTTTCACAAAGATTCTTTGTACAGAGTTAGCTATCCTATTTCATTTGTAAGCAATCTAAATGAGTGCTGCAGTTAATAACTCTGAATACACTAATCAAGATTGTCTACACAATACATTAATAATTTTCAATTATCTTTTTGAGCACTTATTGAGGGGTAGAGCTAAGGATGTCAGAAAAATTCATTAAATACACTTAAATTACAAGAATTTTTGAAGAAAAATATGATGTAGAGCAATTGAATTTTATCCCTAGTTAGAGAAGGCTTAAGATAAGTTATTTGAGTTTCAAATATGTTTTACATTTTCCTGCTAAAAGGTGATATGATATTGTCGTGACAGTAATGAATACTTAGTTACTCAGTTCTGAGTGAATTAACACCCACTCATTAAATACGCACTTTGCTCCAGCTGAACTCATGAAAGCCATAAGAAACTTCAGGTGCTAAAATTTTCTGTTTTCCCAACAGTTCAAAACTTATGAGCAATTCTAGAAAGAAAATGTATTCTAAGTAAACAGCTAATTTTTATAAAATTAGAAGGGACCTAGCTATTAAGTTCCTATATTTTATCAGCCTATATTATCAAACATATGAGATACTATATAGAAAGAATTACAAACATTTGAAAAATTATAAAATTTTCAGAATGTGTTTTATGACAGAAAATATCCTTAGATGAAGATTTGGGTAATTAAGTTAAATCAAGTATGAATACACTTTTAAAATAAAATCACATAAACACAGTACTACCTACCAAAAGTTTATTTTTTCAGTATCTGACATAAATAATTTTTTGCATTATATTATTAGAAAAAGATTAGCTTGCAAATTTTGTTTTTGATTGCTGAATAGTATTCCATTGTGTAAAAATACCACAACTTCTGTATCCATTCCTCTGTTGAGGGACATCTGGGTTGTTTCCAGGTTCTGGCTATTACAAATAAAGCTGCTACAAACATGAAATCATTCTAATTTTGAATATAATATTAATTTGTGATAGTAATCAATTACTAGATTTGACTAAAGTTCAATGTATCATAAAGAGATAAAAATATGTTAAATTGATTTTTTAATAATACAGTTATAAAACACAAAGTTAAATGAACTGAAAGAAAGTTGTTGCTCTAAGTTAGCTCCCTCACCTAAACATAAATATGAACCACAAAGAATTTTAGAACTCTGAAGATTATTCTGAGTAAAAGTCATTTAATCACTTTTTTTACCCTGAGCCTAAAAGCCACTGAAGTAAGATTTCAAAGTCTATTTCTTTACAAACAGTTTTGAGAAATTAAAACAACCAGTTCAATCACAGTAATTTTAGTTCTTATTAAGTATGTTTATTAACATTTTGGTTAACTGTTTTAAATCTCATTTATTGGTTATTAACAATAATTTCAAAGTTTTCATCTCTTTGGAGAGCATTTCTTCCTTCACACCAAATAAGCAGTGTCTGGAGCCATGAACTGTAAAAACTCACTTTTTGTTGATTTTACTCAACGTGTATCTGTATTAATAACAACGTATATGAAGAGTTTTAAAAGTGCTTTAAAAAAGGATTTAACAGCCATAGTCACACACTATATCTACTTGTGCATTAAGCAACTAGACATATTTATGATGTGTGACGAAAGCTTGGACATGAGAAGTAGGAAACCAGAATTTTTTTTTTCTCTTGTTGCAGCCAACTACAGACAGGTATCATTGTATGCACTTCTACAAGTCATCATCCTTCCAAGCAAGGTGATAACATCACTGTATTTGACTCAAAGGATTCTGAGTAGTATGCAGCCTGAGCTAACAGCACACTTCTCTACACTGTAGTGATTTATGTGATAGCGATTGCAATTATTAATAGTAATCTTTAGACGTAAGGAATTTGTATGACATCATATTGGAGGAAGGAAACTAGATAAGTAGTGACTGGGTAGTAAATACTGTCACTTGGTGTATGAGGTAGTCAATTCCAGTAAGAGACATCCTACGGACATAGTGAAGGGAAAAGTTGGCAAGGATAGCCTCACACGAGTTGTCCACTAACGCGTGCTCTTTCTGTACAAGTATTTAGGAAATATTGCTTTTTATTGACTTCCACAAAGCGCTGGCCCTGGTTTATAAAAGGCACACTGGGATTTTCTGTCCTTTGAAGGTACACATGGCAACTTCAGTTTTGTTGCCGAGACTTTCCCCAGCTTCTTAGCAGATTGCCTGGTTTCCTGGCAAGAGTCCTGATTGGAAATAATCATGTGGAAAGCTATTATATGATTTGAAAATACTACTTTATTCCAGGTAGCATTTTTGTCTTTTGTAAAAAAAGAAAAATGAAATAATAGTCTCTTATCCAGTAAATTTTTTGTGTGGGGGGCGGAGGATAAAAATCATCATGATTTGTTACTGTCTATCAAATTCTAATTCGTGGCTACACTTTAAAAAGAATAATCAGAGCTTCATAATATTTTTCTATAGTTTTTCAGATTATAGCAAATTAATGCTTTGGTTGCAGGGTTTTGCTAAGGGTCAGAGTGAAGGACTTATTCAACAAATAGATATAATAGAATCAATGACCTAAAAAATGCCCAACATCCCTAGGAACCTATAAAAGCAGTACTTTCAGATGGCAGCTTCCAGTGGAAAGGAATTGAATTCTATCTGCAGATTTGCACTTAGGTTATCACTCTAAATCACAGCTTAGAAAACAGTAAATAATGGCTAATGAGAAATAATAGTTAAATTGTTCAGACAACTGAAAGTGTTGCTGTAGAAACACTGTTTTTACAGCACATTTTCTGTTTTTCTTTGTGTGTGTATGTGAGAGAGAGAGAGAAGCTTATAAAATTGCCTGAAACAATGGAACTAAAATACTATATAATATTATTTAAGGTGAAGCTGTCAAGGGTACACAATTGAAAGACTAGCAGACTGGGGTTAAAGAGGTTGCCCGAGAGGAAGTGTAATTAATGATTTTTTTAATATTTTTTTTCTGGAAAAAGGTACAACAAGTTAAAAAGATTCACCTTTTCTGCTTTTTCATTGTAATCTGGGTATATTAAACTGTTTTGAAAGTTCATCTTGTGCCTGTCAGAATGGTAAAGATTAGTACACTAAATTACAGCCTGCTGGGAAGGATGTGGAGCAAGGGGAATGCCGATCATCGCTGGTGGAAGTGAAAACTTGTACAGCCACTCTGGATGTCTTTGTGTCAGTTGCTCGAGATTCTGGGAATTGATCTACCTTCAAAGTCCAGCTCTAGTACTCTGGGTATATGCCCAAAGGACAGACAGTTCATCCCACCGTGAAGACACTTGCTCCACCATGTTTGTTGCTGCTATACTCAAAATAGCCAGAATTTGGACAAAGACGAGATGTACATCTACAGAAAATGAATGTACAGTAAGTGATACATATATACAATGGAATGTTATTCCGGTGTTAAAAAAAATAAAATCATGAATTTCACAGAGAAAAGGGGTGACCTAGAAAAGGACATCCCCTTAAATGAGGTAACTCAGACCCAAAAAGAGAAGTATGGTATGTATGCATTTCTAAGTTGTCATAATACAGGAGAATCACAAAGATGTTTATAAAGTGAAGACATGGAGTGATAAAGCCATTTCAAAAGTCTAAAAATTCTCCAAAATTACACAAAAATTAAATGGTCTTGGTTTTAATTTCCGTAAGTAATCTTAGGGTCTATAAAGCAACTTTTGTTTTTATTTCAATACATTGTAGTTCTTCATAAGAACACTTAGGTGTAATTATATAAACATCTAATTTCTCAGTTGAATATAAATAATGTCAAAAATTAATTTTCTGATTGTTTAATCACTGATGTGCTCTGATTCAGGTTGTCTCAGTGGGCACTGGGGCACTCTACAAATACCAACTATAGCATCTTGTTATTTTAATTAAATTTTGTTTTTTTTTTCAGTTTTTTACATTAATTACATTTTATTCATTTTGTATCCCAGCTGTAGCCCCCTCCCTCATCCTCTCCCAATCCCACCCTCCCTCCCTCACCTCCTCCCTGCTCCTCTCCAAGTCCACTGATAGGGGAGGTCCTCCTTCCCTTCCTCCCCTTCCATCTGACCTAGGTTATCAGGTCTCATCAGGACTGGCTGCAATGTTCTCCTCTGTGGCCTGGCAAGGCTGCTCCTCCCTCAGAGGGGTGGGGGGGTGGGGGCAGCATCTTTTACATACAAGATTCCTGATGGGAAAAGCCACAGAGTGAGATGAAACTGTGTGTGTGTGTGTGTGTGTGTGTGTGTGTGTGTGTGTGTGTGTATTTTTTTGTATTGTAAATATTTTTTGAGGAATTGCTGTTGTTGTTTAGATGTTGATGAAATGAGTTTTACTTGTTTTTTTTATTTGTAAAAAATATTAAATATAAGTAATACACACTGCAGAAATTAGCTTTATCTTAGAAGAATTCCTGGTTGTCATTGTTATAAGTAATATGTATAAATTCAAATAACTGTCATGGCTCTGTATCAAATAATAAATTGCTGTTTTAATTTTAACTATATTATCATATTATTTTTACTCATTGAAATTTTGATCAAATTATCATTTAAAATGATATTTTTCTTCTCATTTTACCCCATGAAAAACATTAAGTTAGCCTCTAATGCTATAAGCCAATATTGTGATCCACTTACATTTCATGGATTATCTAAATTTTCCTAATTTTTCCATCTATTCTTCAAATTTTCCTTTGAAAACACATGCTTATTGTACAATTATAGTCCTCAAGCTATTTCTCATCAATAGGCAAGAAAGTGCTGTGAAATCATAGCCCCCTGGTGCATTTGCTCTACAGGCAATACAGAGTCAACCTCTTGGCTAATCGACTTTGCAGTACACTCAATTTTTCAGTTGCTGGACTTCACATTCCATGTCTAGAGGTCATACTTTTGGTTTATGGTGCTTAATAAAAGTTTACTGCAGCTCCTCTGCCAATGTCAAGAGCAGGTAAAATCTATTAGTTATAAAATTAAACACATGATTGCCCTGGATCTCAATCTCAAATAATAAACAAAGATTGATTTTAACACATGATTTACTCTTCTATGGACTCAAAATTTATGCTACTTTCTTAGGTTCAGATTTGAATCACAAATGTCTCTGAATAGGCATTCTGATAATACTGAGATGGGGACAAATTACAAAGTCGTATCAAATTACAAATGCTCCCTTGTTCTACAGTGTTTTCTACTAATTGAGGAAGTGAATAAAATGCTGAATGAACACAACACTGATGACTGATATGTATTGTCAAAGCAAACATAGAAGAGAATTTCCTAGGAATTTGTCCCCAAGAATTCATATCATACTAATTATCTCCAAAACAGAGGCCATTAGAGTATTCTGATAAAATTGAAAATATTATTGGTATTAACCTAATTAATTATTTTATACCTAGTGTTTTCAAAATTAATACATAATACCAATTCTAACTTGGTTATAATAGTATCCATGACCTTTAAATCATTTTCCATTTGCTAAAATAAACACATAGTTCTAGATCAAATAGAGAATACCAAGATAATTGCATTTTTTAAAAAATAATTTGTCCAATTAAGAGTCCTTAATGTAATGAATATAAACCTAGAGACAATCCATCACACACACCCACAAACACACACACACACACACACACACATATACACACACACACATCAACACAGTCAAGCAAAAAAATGTAAAGTTATTAAGGAATTATTTAAAATGTCAGTCATCATTTGACAGTATATTCTGGTAGCATGAGCAGGACAATGCTTATCTCGTTTAAAAATGAACAACTCTCTTTGAATAATGAACCTGAAAAAATAAAGAGAAAGACAAGAGACCTTTCTCATTTTAATTTTAAGTAAAATATCAGGTTACAAATATCAATGTATAATCTCAATGATACATTACACTTAACATTTAAGAATATTTTTCTAACACTTGTTTTTACATACATAAAGTAAGATTGATTTAAAAAAATATGAAACACTTTTGATGAGAACTGATGGACTAAGATCAGAAAGGAGAGGAGAACCTCCCCTATCAGTGGACTTGGGGAGTGGCATGCATGCAGAAAGGGGAGGGGCTTATGGGGGATACAAAATGAATAAAGTGTAATTAATAAAAAATTTAAAAAAATATGAAACAAAAGAACTCCCTTGCTAGTTACGCATATCTTTAGATAAACCTATAAAAGCTTATCTAATGCAATTTTAAAAATGATATTCTATATATGCTATCCTAAACTGTGTTATGAAGCATTCAGCATTAACTAAATATTTTCATTCGTCATCTGTAATGACTGTTTTTATGGCAACTTGACAAAAGCTATAGACATCTGAAAGGAGGAAACCTTGACCGAGATGATGCCTCTAGAGATCTGGATGCAGGAAAGCCTGCAACCATTGTTTTTAACAAGTCATTGATGTGGGAGGGTCGGTACACTGTGGATGGTGTCAATGTTCGGCCTCCGGTTTGGGTTTTATAAGACAGCAGGATCAGCAAACCCCTAAAGTGCAACCCAGTAACCAGCACCTGTCCGTGGCATCTGTATCAGCTCCAGCCTTCAGGTTTCTACTACCACTTCCTTGAGTAATGAACTAGGACGTTCAGGGTAAGTGAAATAAACCAAATTTGCTTTGGCTGTGGTATTTGTCACAGCAACAGAAACCCTGACGAAGACAATATGTATCAAAATTTCAATTTGGTTAAACATTAAAATTCTTCTTATTTTTACTTTTTAAAATATTCTAAATTGTAATTACTGCCCACATACCCCATATTTAAAGCAACTGTGTCATTTACTATCTTAATGTATCAATGTTAATAATGTTGAAATAACTAAAATCATATCTTCATGCATATTTGCCACACAACCTATTCAAAATGATATCCATTAACAATAGCTGTGTTAAGTTATTTAATGTATGAAATTAAATGCATGTATTAAAGTATGAAGCAAACACATTTTCTTACTTAAAAATTCAGAAAGAGACAATTACAAGCATTAACAAATCAGAAAAAAAATTCTTAATTCTTATGTATCTAAATTCAAATCACTTTAAAATATACCAGAGAGTTTTAATGTTAGAATGCTACAGGTTGATAATTTGTATATTTGCAAGTTCAACGCTTATCCTGCTACTTTACACAATTTTCTTTTATTTTTCCTTTACTTACCCATAGGGAATTAATAAAGGAGCATATAATACTTAAATCCATGATTTCTGCTTTTTTACCTTCAGTTACTCACCTACAAATACAAAAACAGGGGGAGAAAAGAAGTACATTATTAATTTGAAAAATGCCTGTGCGCCATACTGTACACAGACAGCATCATGAGATCACATATTCTAAACTGTTATCTGAAGCTTGATATGATTATTTATACAGCAAAGCTAATTACATTTAAGTATTTTATACTTTGAAGACTTTAGATAAAGAACATTTCCTTTGTAAGTACTACAAAACATATCAGCAGTGAAATCCACCTTCCTACCTGAGAAAAAACATTTTAATACTGTGTGTACAATGCATTATAAAGTATTTCATTTAATAACTTCATTAAAACTAATGTCACAGTCAGGCATTTGTTCCCTGTCATCTGAGCTGTTGATATGGCTAGTTGGCTGTTCCCTTTGGGCTCTTTCTTACGTTCAAAGATTTCAGAGAAAAGACAGGTAATCCCCGAGGGAACCAAAAACTTTACTTTGCCAGCCTCTGGGAGATGAACCAGTAGAAGCTGCTATACTTCAGTGGTCTGAGACTACAGCTTTCTTTCTAGACTATTTCCTAGATATTTTTTTATTGCTATAAACAAGTATTAGAGTCATGAGACTGACTCAGAGTGAAAAATAGAAAAAGCTGACATAAAAATGAAAATTAAGAAAATTTTAATTTAGCATGTAGTTATAAAATTAAGATTGCAAGGGTATAATAATGTAGCTTAGTGATGGATTTAATCGTCTACCAAGCATAGGTCTCTATCACGATGCTGAAATTACAATTTAAAAAAAGAATAAAACAAACTGATAAAATAATATTTTGATGAAAGAAGCGTTTGCTGTTGTTGTAGTAAGCAGTATCAACATCAGAGACTTGTGTATGGACAAACTATTGAAAACAATTCAGTGCTGAACCCTCAGACATTAGCAGGACCTCTAAAGCCCCAATTCTGAGGCTTAAGACACACTGGGGAAAAGAAGACAGGCATAATTTAAGAAATGGAGGACATGGAGGAGTGCTGTGCACTTCTCAGAGTGTGGTATGCCCTTTGCTTTCATGAACACACAGCAGCTGTTACTACCTGCACAAAATCTTTACAACAATGTATGTGTAGAATGGTAGTTGGCTCACTGGGTCAAAGTCACTTGTCACCAAGGCTGACAACCTAGACTGGATTCCAAGGACTCCCGTGGTGAAAGGAGAGAACAGAGTCCTGCAAGGGTTCAGAACCCCACCCAACCCCCAGAGATCCATGGAAAATGGGCCACCCAGACCTTCACACAAACACCTTTCAGAAAATGTAATGAAAGCAAGATTTCACATATCAAAATCCTATCACGAGAGGCACCAGGGGACTCCTGAAGCTCTGGCATTCCATGAAGACTTATTGGCAATTCCTAATATCTAGAGAGGAAGGAGAGGCATTGTCTTTAGTGCTGTTGCCACTGTTGCCTTCATACCAGAAAGCCAGCCATCACCCACACCCTGGAAAACAATTCAGTGAAATGCACTTCATCACTAAAAGAAGATGTGAAAGTAATCTAAGGGCAAGTCAGAAACAAACAAACAAACAAACAAAAAAGAACAAATGAAATAAGTCAGAGGAGGACCATAGAGGCATATGTAGGTGATTATAATATAAAACATTGTACATGTGCAGAAAAATAGTATAATAAAACTTCTATCAGGTATAATTATTGAGTATGATAAAAACATAAATAAACACACACACATTGTTATTCCAGGAAAAAATAAAATTATAAGATTTTATTCCCTTACAGATTCATAGTTAGCAATCAAACATGTCTTCAACTAGAAAAAAGGTAATTTCTTCTACTGTAGAAATTAAAATAATATAAATGTAGATAATTTACAAAACTGACACAGAATATAGAATAGGGTGGGTCTGTAGTGCCACCTGTAAGAGATCAGGGCTACATCAGGGGCTGAAGCAAGAGCATCATAAAGCCCAGCCTGACTGGGAAACTGAGTTAGATCTGAAAACAAAGGAGAAAAATAAAGGCATTCACTTTGTGATATGCTAAACTAGATGAAAATAATTTGTGATCACGGTTGCTGTTAATTATCATAATTTTACATGTAATTGCAAAAAAAATCTAAAGAAGTCAGTCATATGGGAATAACAGTATATTATTACATACTATTAGATACATTTCATATATTATTGAACACAGTGATTTAAAAAAACTAATACAGATCTCACTTCTCGTATATATATATCAGTGATGGCCAGGTCCCAAGTCTACCTTTTATTTAAAAATACTCAAATATATGCCACATAATGCATGCAAATATTATGCAGAGTGCTTAATTTCTCCTCTGTGTTCAACATATGATAGTTAATTCAGCTGGTAGTAAGACATAAAAACAAAGAACAGCAGTGGAGAGGGTTCTGGAGGCACTTGCTGGAGGTGCTCCCTTCTCTGCACCTGCATTGTTAAGCTTTTTAAGCATAAATCTGTTTGTTACATAACTGGATAAAGACTTAATTTGAGTGAGTCAACAATTTCACACTTTCTAAGCATAAGGTGAACTCTAAGTAAAACCACTAATCCAACATCCTCACATAGGTCACTTTTATTACCTATAATGGATCAATGAGATAAACGTGCACTTTGAAATTCAAATACTCGATTACTTGCACTAATGGAGTGAATAAGAGCCATTCATTATCACAGACAGTGTCATTTAGGTTTAACAATGGATTATGTTTTGTGTCCTCATTCTTTCATGATTGATAATGTAAAAACATGCACCCATCCAAATAATTGAACCATCATGTTTAAAACAAATACGCAAGCTCTAAAGCTTATCAGCATAAACTTTGCCTAAGATCTTCACACCGTGCAACCCAAGGTAAGCAAATTCTAAACCTTTTTTTTTTTTTAACAAGTGAAATATTTATTCATTTCACACAGGTAAAATCTGCATTACTTGCATTGTATATACCGTTCTGAAAAATCACAACTGGGCTCAGGTGTGAAGTATTCATCATTAAACGTGCCTTACAACATCACAGCTAATGACTAGTCAATTGATTCTCTACAATTAGAATGGACTTCAATCTGTACCAGTAAGGTCATGGTTTCCTAAGATCTAACCGTTTTTCTCATATGTGTCATATCACAGATTAGTTTACGGATTAACTTCTAGATAGGAAAAACACACCACTTGTAAGCCATAGTAATAGAATGTGTAACAGTTGCAATATTTATCTGTAGGACAGACTCTAAGTCTTAGTCACAGTATCTTCTACGTAGAATATCTTTTCAGCAGATTCTACTGTAATAGGTTTCTAAAATTTCAGCATATTTTGTTATTTTCTTTTTTACTAGAAAAGGTTGTTATCTGAACTTTATCTATGTTCAATGGCTAATTAATGCATTATCTGAATTCTGAGGTAAATTAACTTAAATTTTGTTTGATCATTTTACCTCTTATTGAATTTTCTGAATTCCAGATTCATAAGTATATAGTTATGTGTGAGACAGAGATCTTGTACCATCATACTAATAGATCAAAGTGGAATACACTGATTATTTAAAAGAAAGAATGTCGGTCCTTGGCAATTTTTAGTATATTTAAAAGGTCAATGAGGGAAATGCTTCTTATGATGATTATAACAAATACTTGAGAAATAATTTTTATATGTACAGATTATATTTAAATTATGGATGAAATTTGAACAAAAAAGATGAAACAAAAATGCACTGAATAATTTTTCCTATTTACCCACACCATAATATTGAATACAAGATATATCTGATAAGTTTACTCAACCTTATTTATAACGTTTAATTTTACAGTTGTCAAATAAGTTATATATGATCCACAATTTGTAGATAAGCAAATAAGGCAAATATAAAGAGAGCTTTTTGTCAGTTTATTCTAGTTCTTACATATAGCAAACCCATAATAAGATTACATGTGAAAAAAAACTGATTAATAAAATAAATGTCAGTCAGAGAGATTGAAGACAAGAAAAGGGAGTAATGAGACGGGGAGGCAGACTTGTCCCAGAATGAAAGAAAGGAGAAAAACATATTTCAAAATGCAGCACATTCTGAAGAGATTTTGCCTGGGCCAATTGTGTTTCAATCCAAACAGTAAATAGATCTTTCATAAAATACCTGTCACCATCAACAACTGACTTACAGTAACAGTAGTAAATGTATCACTGTATCCACAGCTTTGGATACAGAGATAAGGGGAACTCCAAGCATAGGGCAGTTAGTTTGATCCATCAGACTTGACCGTTCTAAAAGCCACCACAATAACAAGCCTAAAATGAAGCTTAACTGGCCTTCAAATCCAGTTTATTCAATTTATTTAATTAAAACATCAAAATAAAGCAACAATCAGCACATCGACCCTTACCACACAACCAGTCTATTAGTAGCTTTGGTTTCCAAATTTGCTTTCGCCATTCATACACTCAAACTGATGTTTGCCAATATTTCACTATAACACCACCATCTTTTTCCTTTCATTTGGCTGTATTTACTCTATACTACTTTTACAAATTCACGCGTCTTATCCTTTTCACAATTGTATAAAACTACTATCTATAAAGATAAGCACACCTTCTTCAACTTGACAATTTTGATCTTCATAGAATTCTCACATATTATCAGACCATCTGAATTTGGTTCCATGGATTGCTTTCTTTCTCTTTCTTTCTTTCTTTCTTTCTTTCTTTCTTTCTTTCTTTCTTTCTTTCTTTCTTTCTTTCTTTTTATTTTCTGTTTCTTTCTGTCTTTACTCATTTTTACTCTAGACCCAAACATATGAAGTAGGTGAAGGAAATCTAGCACAATGCCAGTTAGCTTTCCCTTTTTTCATTTTATATTTTTATACATCCCTACTAATTATAGGAAATATAAATTCTCCTTCATCTACCTTAAATTATATTTTAAATGCACACCGAATAGGCTAAAGTGATTAATTTTCCTCCTCATTTTTGTAATTTCAGTAGAGTCTTACGATGTTATGTACAAAGATAAACATATAAAACTCCTGTGCCTTAACCAAGTTGGATTAACTGACATTTTTGTATAATCTGTCTGAAAAGTTTGTGTTTTGAATACTTAGAACACTAAAACTCTTGAGGGAATTTTTTATCTCACAAAATTAATGTTTTATATCTTAAATTCACAGAACATCAGAATAGTACAAACTACAGGGACATTCTTATCAAATTCTAACAATCTTTAATCCCTGTTATGCATTTAGTAACTTTGCACATTGGTAATAAATCTTATCCAATCATTATCAAGTTTCAGTATCATTTGTAGGACAATGATATCAACATTTAAAACAACTAAGCTCCTTTTAAATTTGAACTTTTCAGTAAATCTGACCTGAATTCTTATAGGATACTTGCCCCAATTCACTATTCTGGTCATTGGTCCTATGTGTATGTCCTTTTTTTTTTTTTTTTTTTTTTTTTGTATTTTTCTTAATACATTAGTTGAATGACTCACAGCAATAATTAACACATCTCCCATGTGTAGGCTTAAATTGAAAACTACTGGGTAGTTTTCATAGAAGTAGAAGGTCCTCTGAATAACGCTAGGTAAGAAAAGGAAATTCATCAGCAGTTCTTCTCAGCTGTGAATGTTAGAATCTGAAATAATGACTTGCCTGAACAGATATGCCAGTGTCATCGCGACACAAGCTTTAAGGAAGTAGCCATCTACTTTCTGTTTGGATGAGAAGACCACTCTATCAAGAAATGTGTACCTGGTTAACCGAGCAAAAGTCTAGGATAACCTAGTACATAGGCCATAGAGAACAGCCCAATATTATACTTTAGTAAACAGACATAGTAGTAACCTACCCCCTAACCGTTTACCTTTAAATTCAGTGTTTAATCCATCCTTCAACTTTAATTAGAAGATTATTTTTTGAAGTTGATGACATTCAATACAAATACCCACAGTTGTTCAACATTCGGGGAACAAGAAACTGCATGTTATTTCTAAATTGGACAACTATAACTCACCCTTTCCCCTGTGCCCAAGGGACATCACAAAGTGGGTCAGGGGGAGAATAATGTAAGAACAAAAAGGAGGATATAGCTACAGCTGAAGAGAGTGGAAATGACAGCACATTTACAGAGATAAATTCATAGTACATGAGACAGCAGGCATAATAATTTACAAAATTAATTTGGCTGAAATCTTTTTTTTATTTTATTAAATAGGCAGTCACTTTGTTTTCATGATGGTGTCCTTTGCTTTACAGAAGCTTTTCAATTTCATGAGGTCCCATTTATTGATTGTTGCTCTTAGAGCCTGTGCTGTTGGTGTCCTGTTCAGGAAGTTTTCTCCTGTACCAATGAGTTCTAGGGTATTCCCCACTTTTTTTTCTAGCCGATTTAATGTGTCTGGTTTTATGTTGAGGTCTTTGATCCACTTGGACTTTGGTTTTGTGCAGGGTGATAAGTATGGATCTATTTTCATTTTTCTACATGTAGACATCCAGTTGGACCAGCACCATTTGTTGAAGATGCTATCTTTTTTCCATTGTATGGTTTTGGCATCTTTGTCAAAAATCAGGTGTCCGTAAGTGTGTGGGTTTATTTCTGGGTCTTCTGTTCGATTCCATTGATCCACCATTCTGTTTCTATGCCAGTACCATGCAGTTTTTATAACTGTTGCTCTATAGTACAGCTTGAGATCAGGGATGGAGATACCTCCAGAAGATCTTTTATTGTAGAGGATTGTTTTAGCAATTCTCGGTTTCTTGTTATTCCATACGAAGTTGAGAATTTTTCTTTCCAGGTCTGTAAAGAATTGTGTTGGCAATTTGATGGGAATTGCATTAAATCTGTAGATTGCTTTTGGTAAGATGGCCATTTTTACTATGTTAATCCTGCCAAGCCATGAGCATGGGAGATCTTTCCATCTTCTCATATCTTCCTCTAATTCTTTCTTCAGAGACTTGAAATTTTTTTCATACAAGTCTTTGACTTGCTTCGTTAGGGTTACACCAAGGTACTTTATGTCATTTGTGGCTATTGTGAATGGTGTTGTTTCTCTAATTTCTTTCTCAGCCCTTTTGTCTTTTGTATACAGGAGTGCTACTGATTTTTTTGAGTTAATTTTGTATCCAGCCACTTTGCTGAAGGTGTTTATCAGCTGTAGGAGTTCCCTGGTAGAGTTTTTGGGGTCACTCATGTATACTATCATATCATTTGCAAATAGTGATAATTTGACTTCTTCTTTTCCCATCTGTATCCCCTTGATCTCCTTCAACTGTCTTATTGCTCTAGCAAGGACTTCAGCACTATGTTGAAGAGATATGGAAAGAGTGGGCAGCCTTGTCTTGTCCCTGATTTCAGTGGGATCGCTTTAAGTTTCTCTCCATTCAGTTTGATATTGGCTATAGGCTTGCTGTATATCGCCTTTACTATGCTTAGATATGTGCCTTGTATCCCTGATCTCTCCAGTACTTTAAACATGAATGGATGTTGGATTTTATCAAATGCTTTTTCAGCATCTAGGGAGATTATCATGTGGTTTTTTTCTTTCAGTTTGTTAATATGGTGGATCACATTGATGGATTTCCGTATATTGAACCACCCCTGCATACCTGGGATGAAGCCTACTTGGTCATAGTGGATAATATCTTTGATGTGTTCTTGGATTCAGTTTGCAAGTATTTTGTTAAGTATTTTTGCATCAATGTTCATAAGGGAGATTGGCCTGAAATTCTCTTTCTTTGTTGAGTCTTTGTGAGGTTTAGGTACCAAGGTGACTGTGGCTTCATAGAATGAGTTTGGTAATGTTCCTTCTGTTTCTATTTTGTGGAATAGTTTGAAGAGAATTGGAGTTAGCTCTTCTTTGAAGGTCTGATAGAATTCTGCGCTGAAGCCATCAGGTCCTGGTCTTTTTTTGGATGGGAGACTTTTGATGACTGCTTCTATTTCTTTGGGGGATATAAGACTATTTAATTGATTTACCTGGTCCTGATTCAGCTTTGGCAAGTCAAATCGATCAAGAAAATTGTCCATTTCATTTAGATTTTCAAATTTTGTGGCATATAGACTTTTGAAGTGAGTCCTAATGATTGTTTGGATTTCCTCAGTGTCTGTAGTTATGTCCTGCTTTTCATTTCTGATTTTGTTGATTTCGGTGGTGTCTCTCTGCCTTTTAGTTAGCTTAGCTAAGGGTTTGTCGATCTTGTTGATTTTCTCAAAGAACCAGCTCTTGGTTTCATTGATTCTTTGAATTGTTTTATTTGTTTTTATTTTTTTATTCATATTTTTGTCTGTTTTATTTTTATTTATTTTTTATTTTTTTTCTTATCTGTTACATTTTATTAACTCTGTATCCCAGCTGTGTCCCGATCCCTCATTCCCTCCCAGTCCCTCCCTCCCTCCCTCATCTCCACCGTGCCCCTTGCCAAGTACACTAATAGGGGGGACCTCTTCCCCATTCATCTGATCCTGTTTCATCAGGTATCTTCAGGACTGGCTGCAAAGCTCTCCTCTGTGGCCTAACAGGACTGCTCCTCCCTTGGGGGGTGGGGAGGCCAAAGAGCCAGTCATTGAGTTCCTGTTAGAAATAGTCCTTGTTCCTCTCACTATGGGAAACCAATTGGTTACTGAGCTACCACAGGCTACATCTGAGCAGAGGTTCTAGGTTACATTCATACATGGTCTTTGGTTGCATGTCAGTCTCAGAAAAGACCCTGTGCCCAGATATATTTGGTCCTTGTGGAGCTCCTATCCTTTCCTCATCAAACTAACTCTCCTTCTTTCTTATGATTCCCTGTACTCTGCCAAAGGTTTGGTCATGAGTCTTTGCTTTGAAAACACAGCTAGTTAGAGTCTTTCAAATGCGCTCAGTAGACTCCTGTCATATGTTCAATGCACATCCCATTTGTCTTTCTAAATGAGGATTGATAATTTTACCCCATGTCTGCTCTCTTGATTATCTTTTTTAGGTGTATAGATTTCATTATGTTTATCGTATCTTATAGGTCTATATAAGTGAGTATATACCGTGTTTGTCTTTCTCCTTCTGGGATATTCCACTCAGGATGATCTTTTCTAGATCCAACCATTTGCCTGCAAATTTCATGATTTCCTCCTTTTTGATTGCTGAGTAGTATTCCATTGTGTAAAAATACCACAATTTCTGTACCCATTCCTCCGTTGATGGACATCTAGGTTGTTTCCAAGTTCTGGCTATTACAAATAATGTGTCACAGAGCTGACTGTTAGCTTACCCGTGTACTCCCGCAGCAGGACCAAAACAGAGAGTAGTGAGCAAGGGGAACCCCTGTTTTATTTGTTTTTAATTGATTGATTTCAGCCCTGAGTTTGATTATTTCCAGCCGTCTACTCCTTTTTGGTGTGTCTGCTTCTTCTTTTTCTAGGGTTTTTAAGTGGGCCATTAAATTGTTTGAATGAGTTGTCTCAAATTTATTCTTGAAGGCACTTAGTGCTATGAACTTTCCTCTTAGCACTGCTTTCATTGTGTCCCACAAGTTTGGGTATTATGTGTCTTCATTTTCATTGAGTTCTAGGAAGACTTTAATTTCTTTCTTTATTTCTTCCCTGACCCAGCTGTCATTTAGTAACAAGTTGTTCAGTTTCCATGTGTGTGTACGCTTTTTGCTATTTCTGTTGTTGTTGAAGTCCAGCTTTATTCCATGGTGATCAGACAGGATACAAGGGATTATTTCAGTCTTCTTGTATCTGTTGAGGCTTGCTTTGTGACCAACTATATGGTCTGTTTTGGAGAAGGTTCCATGAGGTGCTGAGAAGACGGTAAATTCTTTTGTGTTTGGGTGTAAAGTTCTGTAAATGTCTGTGAGGTCCATTTGATTCATGACCTCTGTCAGAGATATTGTTTCTTTGTTTAATTTCTGTTTTGTTGACCTGTCCTTTGTTGAGAGTGGGGTGTTGAAGTCTCCCACTATTAATGTGTGGGGATCTATGTGTGGTTTAAATTTTATCAATGTTTCTTTTACAAATGTGGGTGCTCTTGTATTTGGGGCATAGATGTTCAGGATTGTGATGTCTTCCTGGTGGAATTTTCCCTTGATGAGTATGAAGTGTCCTTGCCCATCTCTTTTTATTAATTTTGGTTGAAAGTCTATTTTATCAGATATTAGAATGGCTACTCCTGCTTGTTTCTTGGGTCCATTTGCTTGGAAAGTCGTCTTCCAACCTTTTACCCTCAGGTAATGTCTATCTTTGTGCATTAGGTGTATTTCTTGTATGCAACAGATTGCTGGGTTTTGTTTACATATCCACTCTGTGTCTTTTTACTGGAGAGTTGAGTCCATTGATGTTGAGAGAGATTAATGACCAGTGGCTGTTAGATCCTTTGATTTTGATGTTGGCTGTGGCTGAAATCTTATGATGGTATAAAGAGTGCCTGATGGAGTTCTTCCAGCATCTGATGGGTATTAGTGAAGGAAAATCTAAGTTTGTTTGTTTGCTTTGTTTTTGTCTTCAGAGATGGGTACTTGATAGTCTACACATCTAAACTACATGATTCCACAGTCATGCACATAGTGACAATACTAAATGGCCTTCGGGAGAGAAAAAAAAAAAAAAACACAGGAAGGGAATGAGGAGTGAGGCCAGTCGAACAAGAGAAACAACAAACATTTATCTGGGAAGGAACAATATGAGGAGAAAGAGTAGGAGTTGTGGGAAGTGGACAGTGGGTGAATTTGATCAAAATACACATTACTTGCATATATAAATTGTTCCATAAAATATTGTATAAAACGATCACTTTTATTAGTATAGCTGGTAAATAATAACACACACACACACACACACACACACACACGTAATTTACAAACAAAAGACCTAAGTTTTCAACTAGTGAGACATCAAGAGCCTTCCAAAGATTTGAACTGTATGTGAAGCCAAACTCAAAGATTGAGATTTCATTTTCTATTTAAATGCGTTGGCATTGGCAGTCTTTGTCTCACTTAGACAGTGGTGTAGAATGCTGCGTACACTGGCCTCTGTACATATCCCGAGGAAACATGTCACAAAATTCCCTCAATATTTTATGTTACATTAGAGGCCACTTCATGAATGTCATCCTCAAAATTGGAGCTAATTGACACTCTTCTCTGTTGAAATCGTCAGTACCAAAACCACCTAGAGATTGCCTGAGGCTCATGGGTATTATCTTTGAAAAATACTAGTGCTTGCTTAGAAAACCTACCATAGACTTGTAGTTTATTTGAGGAACTTGGAAAACAGGTGCATGCATTTAAATAAATAACTATAAATTGAACTATGTAATAAAACAAACAAGCCTATTACAGTGTAAACATTATCAGTCTCTAATAATGGTTTTAATACTTGAAGCTAGTTATGTTATTTCATATGCAGGGCTGCTCATTCAATATTCCATAAAGCTTAAGATAAATGTACAAGAATCCACGTGCCTCAAGTTATAATAGTTATATTACCATAATATTATTTCTCTACCTCCATTATACTCCCATCTACTAAAATGTTTTTGGCCAATATGCTCTCTCTTTAACTGTCAAACATATAATGTTCTCAAATGGAAAATAGTTCCTTTATCGAGGTGAGGTTGTGAAACAGTGGTTGTTTTGGTATCATGCAGGTTATAAGAATATTTCTTTAAAAATCAATATCAAGGTCACTATGTAGCATATAACCAATTTTATTCACATTTTGACTAATGACTACAATTTTCTTTCACAGTAGCATAACAAGAAAATGTAGTAGCTTTTAAGGCTTATTCGCCATATCAGCTCCCTTTGAAATATATGTTGAAAGATGATACCAGGGTTTTTATATAAAAATAATGTACATTTAGGCAGAGTTGATGGCTACTTTTAAAGTGACAGTTACCTAAAATTACTATTAGTACCTCTGTGATATAGCAAGTGCCGTTCAGTTTAGCTGAACTGTTTAGAAGTGAGCGTTGGAGGTTGTGACAAGGTCAGTGTATTTTTGTAGTTTGTTTCCTAGGGCACTGCATGCAATAGTGGCTGGAATTTTCAACTCACTCAATTTTCACTTAAATATAAGATAGTTTAAAAAAAACAATATGAAATCTTTGATTAGTAAGTAACATTTCTCCATTAGGTAAGCACATTTGTTGTTTAAAATCAGAATGCTCAACAATACTATTAACTTTTTGTAATTCTCCTATTAAATAACTTCTTATTAAATATTCAAAATAATCAATAATATGACATTTCCTTAAGTATTCAAGATATATGTAAAGCAATATTATATGTCAAACAAAAATATCAAATATATTCAAAACAGTAATTCCTTCTCAATTAAAAAAATACATTTGTTGCGCAGAAGTCTCAAAAATGAGATAGACTCCGCTTCTTTAGCACAAAAAAAATTACAATTTTGTTATTAATGAAAATTGAGAAGAGATTATTTAGAAAATTGATCACTATAACGTAATATAATACCTATATTATATATCACTATCTACATTTATATATATAATCTTTGTCTATGTCCAACTTCTTAGGCCTTACTGTGAGATCAGGACAATTATCCTTGATCATTACCAGTGGTAGCTTACAGTAGACAAAGGATGTGGGAAAAGAATTCAAAGCAAGGTGCCTGTGCACCCCTTGATAGCAGAGTGCTGGGTGCACCACTGAGGGTGATTGGCTCTCTTCTGCTGCCTTGTTAATGCATGCTTACAGCCCGTTACAGCAGTTCAATAATTATGTCATTCAGGTGATACTGCGGTTCATAGTAGATTTGTCTGGGCTTAGAAATTGACTCACTCACTTTCAAGCAACATTTACAACAAATTAGCTGACATCACACTTTGAACTATTTATAATCTATTGTGTCATTTAATAAACAAATAACTATATTACATATGAACTAATCTTTTTTTGTTATTTAACGATACAGTTTAATAGCTATTATTTTATTTCCAAAAGCATCATTATGTTGGTTGAGTTTTTGACAGTGTTGGGGATTGAAATGAGGACATCAGGCTTATAGAAAAGCACTGTCTGACTAAATTGCAGTCTCAGCCTTCTAAAAGCAGTTTTTACAAAAACATATTTAAAATTTGAATTTTGAAATGAATCTGAATCATCAAACTTAAAATATACAACACTGGATCAAACAAATGATCATTTTTTAAGGAGATGGAAAGACTTGGATGGGAGAGGAGTGCCACAAGGAAACCAACAGAGCCAAAAATCCTGGGCCCAGGGGGGCCTGCAGCGACTGATACTCCAACAAAGGGCCATGCATAGAGATAACCTAGAACACCTACTCAGATGTAGCCCATGAGAGCTCAGTCTCCAGGTGGGTTCCCTAGTAAGGAGAGGAGGGATTGTATCTGACATGAACTCAGTGGCTTAATCACCTCCCCCTGGGGGGCTGCAGCCTTGCCAGGCTACAGAGGAAGATGATGTAGCCAGCTCTGATGAGACCTGATAGGCTAGGGTCAGATAGAAGGGGAGGAGGACCTCCTCTATCGGTGGAATAGAAGAGGGGCATAGGAGAAGAAGTGGGAGGGAGGGTGGAGGGTCGAACTGGGAGACAAGGGAGGGGGCTACAGCCAGGATACAAAGTGAATAAATTATAATAAATAATGAATAAAATTAAATTAAAAGTTAGAAAATAAAGGAATTAAAATACAAAAAATATAAGTTTGTCATTGATTTGAAATGAGCCAACTACAACATTCTACGGTCATTATGCTTTAATTATATTTTAATTTCCAATTATGCTTGCCATGGTCTTTAAATATGTGGAAGATAATCATAAAAAGAGGAAATAATTAAAAATATTTGTAAGGACACAGATGAATAATTTGCCACAGGTAGATTTCCAAATGTTTTTTGATATTTGTTCCAATGTTTTAAACACCTGGAGCACATCAAGTTGCTACTAATGACTCTAATATTAATAGAGAAAGACAATTTGTTTCCATTCACAAGTCAGTTCCAACAGATGTAATACTAAATAAAGGTGAAAACACATTAATAATTTCAAATCGAAGTATTCCTGGATTAAATTGCAGTAAATGGACATCATTTAATATATGCATATATTATTTAATGTATGTATAAGTAAGATGATTAAAATTAATTTCTTTTTTTTTTTTTTTACTTGCCTTATTTATTTTGGGTAAGACAAATATTTCACCTCTGCTGGCTCAATAACATCACCATCCCAGGCCCCATTCAATGTCATCCACCTTAATCCTCCTCATCTGGTCCACGATCCATCTATAATCCCATGGTACAAGCTAGTATTCTTCATCTGAGCCTTTTCATGCCATTATTAGAGTCCTTCCTCAGCTCACATGGTCTTTTCTCCACACTAACCCTTCATGGCATCCTTCTTCCTCCTTGCTATCTGTCTCCCATAATTCCCCTGTCCCAGAAGCCTGGGAATCTTTGCCATGCCTAACCCATTCTTCCCTGCCCAGGTATAGGGCATTTAATTAATCAGTTTTGTCTTAGGCAGGATTTCAAAACAAAGATAGGTGTAACCAGATCTTGAAGGCAAGTAACACACATCAGAACAACCTCCAACAGACCAAATTTATAAAACACACCTTAGTCATTAACCATCCATTGTTCCTTACCTAAGTTTTTCAAGAAGCCTAGAGTTGACCACAGTTAGTAGAGATATGTGTGGGTTTTTAGACACTGATAAACTTAGACATACATCTCTAAGTCAGTTTCTCTTAAACTGAATGGACATTTATGAACTTAGGAATTTCTAAACCTTGGTCCAACATTTGATGTTAGTAAGTTCTATTTTCTAGAAACAGAAATTGTATTTCCGTAACGTATACACTATGCTCTGATAGGATTAGATTTCTAAATATGAAATGAATACATGTTACACAGAAGCATACTGTAGTTTTTCAGCTATCAATTATTTTTCTTCAAATTTTAACCTCAAATTTTGTTGATGATTTTAGAGTTTTAAACCAAATGCAAATTTACAAATCCTGAGATACAGAAAGTATAAAAAAAGTAGTCTTAGAAAACTTGAAATAAATTTTATACATAAGCTATAAGTTTTTCTCCATGAATTTATATATTTTTTTAATTTTAAATTCTGATAGAAGTCCTCCCATTATCCTCCAGTCTCTCCCCTCATACACTCTTTCTCCCATTTTTCCCTCTCCTCCTCACAGCAGGGGATGATTTCACATGGATATTGACCAGCCCTGGTACATTAATTCTCTACAGGAACAGAATCATCCTCTCACACTGAGGCCAGATAATGCAGCCCAGCTAAGGGAATAGGATCCAAAGTCAGACTTCAGGTAGCCAAGATCTCAAAACTATAACTGTAGGAAGTACTGGTTTACAAGATTTTGTACTGCTATACACATTCTAAAACATTTTCATTTTAAATTTAATTCTTTCACTATACTGAAAAAGATTCATTTTGCCATTGTTTTATAAACTTTTTAAACTGTCACTTAATACAATTTATTCAATTTGTATCCCAGCTGTGCCCCCTCGTCTCCTGCCATTCCTCTCTCCCTCTATCTTATCACCCTATACCCCTCCCCCAGTCCACTGATAGGGCAGGTCCTCCTCCCTTCCCTATGACCCTAGCCTATCACTCTCATCAGGACTGGCTGCATGGTCTTGCTCTGTGGCCTGGCAAGGCTGTACCCCCAAGGGGGAGGTGATCAGGGAGCCTGTCACTGAGTTCATGCCAGAGAGAACCCCTGCTCCACTGACTAGGGAACCTACTTGGATACTGTCTGTGGCTACATCTGTGCAGGAGTTTCAGGTCCTCTCCAATCATTGTCCTTTGTTAGGGTATCAGTCTTTGCAGGACACCCAGGGCTCAGGTATTTTTTTTAATTCTGGCTCTGTTGCTCTCTTTTTGGATCTTTTGCTTTGTTAATTTTATGAATTTGTGCAAATGAGCATCAGTAAAGTGTTACTTCTACAGTGCTGTAACATTTTGCAATTTATGTTAACGTTCTGGGTGTCAAAGGACAGAACTGAACAGCTAAGTGACTTCCTTTCCATAAGAAGATATTCCGTTACTGTTTTAGAAACACACTGACTTGACAAAAACAATCCCATATTTTATACAATTATAATGTTAAACTCAGGTCACTAATATTTATTACTATTATCAATATATTATTTAATAAGTAAGATGTTCCCAATTAATCTCTATTAATATTTTTCATAGAAAAAGTAGAACTTTAAGGAGCAAGTACACATATAATACTGTAGTTTGGAGAAATTATTATTATATTGACTATTATTAATTTTCATATACATTCACACTTATATAAAATGTATTAATTACTGCTGAACACCCCTGTAAAACTATCTTTATATTACATAATAGTATAAAAAAGCTAAGAATTCACAGTTGTAATAGTAAGATTTGCATAGTAAAAGCTCAGTAAATCTTCTGAAAGAACATATTTGTAGTTTAATAAAGGTTTGTAATAAAGATATTGGGACAAAAACTAATTAATACATAATTTAAATAACTGGCAATGCATTAGCATTTGATAGCTCTGTGGATTTTGTTTTCTGAAACATTTTTTCCAGTCACTGGACTTAGAGCAAAATCGATATTCTGTCCTCAAATCAGTCTTTCCCTAGGCTGTTCTCAAGCTTCCATGTAATCATTTAAATTTTATATGGTTATCATGCAATCCTTTGCTTGGGAGGCAAAAGAAGATGCAGGCAAATCTGTGTGAGTTAGAGGCCAGCCTAGGACAGCTAGGGCTACACAGAAAAACTGTGTTTAAAAAGAAAAAATGAGAGGAGAAGAGGGAGGGAGGGCGGGAATGGGATAAGATGAGGGAAGGGGCTAAAGCTGGGATACAAAGTGAATAAATTGTAATAAATAAATAAATAAATAAATAAATAAATAAATAAATAAATAAATAAATAAGATTGAAAATGTTTATATGGATTGTTTTAAAAACTTTGCAAATTTCATGATTTCCTTGTTTTTAATTGCTGAGTAGTATTCCATTGAGTAAAAGTATCACAATTTTTGTAGCCATTCCTTCATTGATGGACATCTGGGTTGTTTCCAGGTTCTGGCTATTACAAATAAAGCTGCTACAAACATGGGTGAGCAAATATCCTTGTTGTGTGCTTGAGCATCTTTCGGAAATATGACTAGGAGAGGTATAGCTGGATCTTAAGGACGCACTATTCTCAGTTGTCTGAGAAAGCGCCAGATTGATTTCCAAAGTTGTTGTACAAGTTTACATTCCGACCAGCAATGGAGGAGGGTTCTCCTTTCTCCACAATCTCTCCAGCATGTGTTGTCACTTGAGTTTTTGATCTTAGCCATTCTGATGGATGTAAGGTTATTTCTGACATGAATCCAATGGCTGGCTCTTTGACCTCTCCCCCTCCTCCCCCCTCTCCAAGGGAGAAGGAGTCGTGCTAGGCCACAGAGGAGGACCCTGCAGCCAGTCCTGAAGAAACCTGAAAAGCTAGGGTCAGATGGAAGGGAAGGATGTTCTCCCCTATCTGTGGACTTGGAAAGGGGCAGGGAGGAGATGAGGGAGGGAGAGTGGGATTGGGAGCGAATGAGGGAAAGGGGTTACAGCTGGGATACAAAGTTAATAAACTGTAAGTAATATTAAAAGAAATTTTAAAAAAATTCAGTGTGTGTGGGGAAAACATTGGCAAGCTTTGAATTTAAAATGATTCACAGGTCTATTCAATAGAGTTCCAGCGAATAATTCCCCATTAAAACAATAATGTAGAAGGGTTCTCATGACTTCAGATGCCTCTGTTTAAGTTGTATTGTTACCTTTAAAATTCAGACTTCAATTACTAAAAGGACTACAAGAGTTCAGAAAAATAACATTCAGAATTTTCTTGGTTATATGACATAATAAACACAATTTCTTCTCATTTACACTTCACTCCAGAAAATTAGTTGTAAATATCACTAGGACATGTATCCTTCTCAAGAGACACAGAACCATCTAACGCCTTCCATGGGACAAATATACAATTGGTGATTTTCTGAAAAGGTTCTATGTCTTAATTCATGCATGATAATTAAGAACGCAAGAATATCTCAGTGACTGGTAAATGCATCATAGAGACCTTTTCTTAATGAAATATAAGTTGAACTGAGGAACTGAGTAACTGAGTTCTCAGTATTTCTATGTGTTTGTTCAGTAATGAATTACCTATTCCTGTTTTTTCCACCTTTTTGCAGGAAATATATATATATATATATATGTATGTGTGTGTGTGTGAGTGTGTGTGTATACATATACATATATATTCTCTTTCTCTCTCCCTATAAGAAGTATCCAATCATTAATAATCAAATGTGAGAGGATTAAGCCAGTAAATACTTTAGTTTTGTGTTTTTTGCAGATATACAGATATAGATGATATAAATATACAGAGATAGAATGATATACATTTAACACTTCTTTAGGAAACCTGTTTACTAAACAAGGAGATATATTCTTTGGGTGTGGATGAATTGAGATAAAAATATACTTAACCCAAAGAATTCAACCATAGGATATTCTACTGTCAGGACACAACTCAACTCATGGAGAGGCTGACTTCTGAAGATTTTTTTTTTTTTTATCATTGATCAATTCGTTGTATTGTTTAACATATTAATAATGAATGAAAAATCAGGCTAATTGTGTGCTATCTGCTGGGAAGATGAACTAGAATTCTCTCCACACGTCAGGATAACATGGCTGCATAAAACTCCACTGAGTGGCGCGACCATATAAGCCACTGAAAGCAGTGTGTGAATCTGCTGACCCATCTACTCTCTTGTTTCCATTTCTAGTTCACATCAAGCTCTCCTGAACTTCTGTAAGCTAATACATGAAAAATGTTGAAAATCTGGAAAAGGTGATGACAGGTTTTCCAATAGTTTGTTAGCATTTATTCTCCCTTTGTATTTTACGTTGTATTAACCGCAGTTCATTACAGTCAAGTCTGATAATCTTAGAGACTTCCTGTAATGATCTGATGAGATATTTGTTTGATTTTAGTTGGGAGTTAAGTATGAAGAAATATATTTCAAGGAAGCAGTTTTATGTCGAGACGTTTAGGGGAATCCAATCTGTGAGGGGACTAACACAGTAAATGTGTGTGACTAAGTGCTTTGTGTATGCAGTGATGTTGTCAATGAGGGGCAGGCAATGGGAAGTGAAACCATCCCATTTTAAAGTTAGCCTGCAGGTTCATTCCAAAACTACTTTTAAAAATGATCTCTGCAGATACATAGTTAAGCTTACAAATGAAAAAAAAAGATGCTTTGGCGTGTAGATAATTAGAGATTCTTTTTTATCTTAGAAAACAAACTGAACCTTTTAAGAATGTTAGTTATGTAATACGTGAATAGATTAATATCTCCCTCATGGATTTTTATTGGGGAAAATAAATGCACACATACATTTGCCCAAGTGCCCTGACTAATGAATTTTAGGAGGCTCGGCATTTGAGATGCCTAGAATTGTATATATTAAATAAGGCCTGCTCTTTTCTGAAAAGGAACCAGAGGGAAAGTGGATATAGTGACAAGGAAGGTGAAAAGAGTGGAGGGAGAAAAAAAGTGTGGTTTTGATATATTATATGAGAGATGAATTTATTTTCAACAAAATAAAATAAAGAAAGGATGGGATGGATACTACACCCCACACACACACTTTTTTTTTTTTTTTGAAGAAAAACATGCTTGTAGTATTTTGGAAGAAAACAAACAAACAACAACAACAAAAACCCCAAGCACCTTTTCTTTAAACACATTTGAATGAAGCTGTGTGCAAGCAAACAGTTCCTAAAATGGAAGTGGTTCCAGTTCTCTTCTGTGTTTACAACCTTTGCAATGTTTAATCTATTTAATATGTTCAAGATCCAGCAGATGATTTTAAAATTCATGATATAACTGTGTAGCGCAGGTTGAGGAGGCGCAGGGATGAATACCGGAGTGTGCTCTCTGATTGGGAACACCACTTCTTGTCTGGAGTGACATCAGGTGACACCCGTGGATGTTATTTTTAAATCATTGGATGTGCTTGTTGTTTCAACTGTACCAGCACCTGGTGAAATCTGCAGCTGAGAGGATTTTGCAATTTTAAAATAAGTGAATCAGAGATTATTTTTAATTTCAATTTCAAATGCTATAATCACCTGTATTTAATATTAGCCATATTTAGACAAGCTGCCTGTCTCCACATAAATGCTTCCTCCCTACCTCTGTCATTCTTCGAGTCAACATTTTTAACTGCTTTCTTCAATATGTAGATTCACTGGCTTCCATGGCCGAGTTGTCATTAAAACCGTCACAAACCAATTATTTATATATACCTACTTATTATAAAATCAGAAATATCCTCACCCCCCAACTGAGTATCTTTTTCTCAGGTCACCTTGTGAGAAAAACTTTCCAATTTTATTTCTGCATATTTTCTCTCTAGGTATGTATTTATGCTCTGCTTTTCCTTATGGTAAGATTTACTTGAGGCCAAATGTTATTTTTTCTGTGATAGTATAACTAATGTACTCTTGAACTTGGGAAGAGAGATAGGGGAGGGGGAGAGAAAAGGAGGGTTGGACCAGGAGGAGATGATGGTGGGAGTTACAACTGGAATACAAAGTGAATAAATTGAAAATAATAATAATAAATATAAAAAGGAAAAAATATTTCTATTAATGTCATTTAAAAGGATGCTAATGCAAAGTATCTCTAGAATAATAAAATTAAATTTTGGCTTGCAAGATCTGTGAAATTATCAACAACCTGGTAAACATACATCACAGACAGAAAACACTGAACACTCAATGAAGTCTTATAAAAAGACCAAGGCATTACACTTCTATGATATCAAAATATTTGATGTTTTTGAATGACATTTGACTCATACAAATACTCCAATACAAACAATACAAAATTCCCTATTTATGACATATCCCAAAGCAGGAGAAAATGAACAAGAGTTGTCCTTACAAGAATCTGCTTTCTCCTCCTGCCTCTGCCTCTTTTGGCAAATCCTACTAGTCTGAGACATCACAACTGGCCCTCCCCTATCAGTGGACTAGGGGAGGGGTATAGGGGGAGAAGAGGGAGGGAGGGTGGGATTGGGAGAAGATGAGGGAGGGGGCCACAGCCAGGATACAGATTGAATAAATTGTAATAAATTATATTAATAATAAAAGAAAATAAAAAAATAAATAACAAATCATAAAAAAGAATCTACACTCTGGTGGAAGAACTGCATGAGTTTATAATATAATACAGGTTTATGATTGTTTTTATTTTGAAACGTAAAGAACAAAAAAGGACATTAACTATATTTTGATTAATCCCTTCATTGTAAAAATAGCATCAATTTTCAAATTATGAAATTACATATCTTGCTTTGAAAAAAAGCTCTGAATATATTCTGAATCCATAAGGTTATTTTTTTTTTAATATGTGTGTCAGTGTGAAGATTTGTTCCCAAGTGCAGATGCTCATGTGTGAGTTTGTGCTCACGAGTATGGACCCTTCTGGAGGCCAGATGAAGGAGTGACATCCTTTAGAGTAGAGTTACAGGCCATAGTGAGCCACCCGACATGGCTGCTGTACACCAACCTGGGTCCTCTGTAGGAGAACTGCACATTGTCAACTCCACAGGAAGCTCTTCCGACTCTACTGCAAAAATACGATTGTAATCTCCATTGTTTAAATTTCCCATTAAACCAGCAGATAACAACACGTTAATGAAAAGTATTGTTATAATTTACAACTGAATTCCACTAACCCAAAGGCTAGAGAACTAACTGTGACATTAATTACATATTTCTTTTTCTAAAAGAAGAAAAGTTTGTTCTGTGGAAACTGATCGAAATAAAACAAAAAAAAATAAAATAAATAGAAAAGAACTCTAAGAGATCAAACATGTTGAAAGAGAATTATAGTGTTTTAGTTGGGCAGTTACTAAGAGCAAAGCAGAAATAGATCTAAAAATGAAAATTAAGAGAGAGGGTGAAAGAGTAGCCAGAGATAACCTGTGCATTTTTCAGTATGCTGGGAACATTAGACAGACTGGAGAAATACTGATCTGATACTGCAGGAAATCATGAAATTTGCAGGCAAATGGTGGGATCTAGAAAAGATCATCCTGAGTGAAATATCCCAGAAGGAGAAAGACAAACACGGTATATACTCACTTATATAGACCTATAAGATGTGATAAACATAATGAAATCTGTACACCTAAAAAAGATAATCAAGAGAGTGGACATGGGGTAAGATGATCAATCCTCGTTTAGAAAGACAGATGGGATGTGCATTGAACATATGACAGGAGTCTACTGAGCGCATCTGAAAGACTAACTAGCAGTGTTGTCAAAGCAAAGACTCATGACCAAACCTTTGGCAGAGTACAGGGAATCATAAGAAAGAAGGGGAGTTAGTCTGATGAGGAAAGGATAGGAGCTCCACAAGGACCAAATATATCTGGGCACAGGGTCTTTTCTGAGACTGACATGCAACCAAGGACCATGTATGGATATAACCTAGAACCTCTGCTCAGATGTAGCCTGTGGTAACTCAGTAACCAATTGGTTTCCCATACTGAGGGGAACAAGGACTATTTCTAACAGGAACTCAATGACTGGCTTTTTGGCTTCCCCACCCCCCAAAGGAGGAGCAGTCCTGTGAGGCCACAGAGGAGAGCTTTGCAGCCAGTCCTGAAGATACCTGATAAAACAGGATCAGATGAATGGGGAGGAGGTTCCCCCTATCAGTGGACTTGGCAAGGGGCACGGTGGAGATGAGGGAGGGAGGAAGGGACTGGGAGGGAATGAGGGATCGGGACACAGCTGGGATACAGAGTTAATAAAATATAACTGATAAGAAAAAAATAAAATTAAAAAAAAAAAACTAAACCAGGATGATCCCTAAAAA